>NW_014577697.1:137805-143242 GCF_000485595.1 Priapulus caudatus
TTTCGGCGGTCGGGGAACAACGCATCTTTTGCGCAACGCCATCTTGTACCCGGTCTCTCTGGACTTCAGATCCAGGGATTATTCTGCCCTTAGCGGATCTTAGTCGCTTTAAACTAACACTTGTAGTCTCTGAAACGCTGAGGTGGACGCACTGCCCGGCCACTCCTTGTGAAGGTCACTGGTACCATAGGTTGTTGCAGGTACTTACAGAAATCGCCTTTCTTGCTTTTCATTGTAAACCATCATGATGCAAAATTATAGCATCAGAAATGAGCGAGAGCGATCTTTCGTCGCACTTAATGTTAGAGATTGCGACTAAAAGAGCGCCTTAAAATGCCGCCTTTCTCCATGCGTTTGTTTTATCATGGCATCATTAAATATTTATTTTCAGCGTAAAATTATTTCTCTATGCTCTACCATCGACTTACAATAATGAATTAAAGTTTTTATAAATTTCCTTCACTCGTTTGCTTTGTCGTAGTTTCACTAAATATTTATTTTCAGCGCAAAATTCTTGCTTTATACACTCCTACTTATTTACAATAGTTAAATTACGATTTTATTATTTTTAAAGTCTATCGTTGGCACCTCACTCTTGTCAATTGAATCCTAAAGACGAGATTTGAAGTTTTTTACAAGATACACTTTGAACGTAGGATCAAAAGCATGTAATAATATTACATGGTATTATGGGTACTTGATGGTGTAGAAGGAGATAGGGGATACGATGTATTGAGTCAGATTGAAGCATCTCAATAAACCCGCGCATCAGAATTGTAACACTACTCAAAATAAAGCACAAATCATAGCTTACCGATAGAATCTATGTGTGGCTTTAAACATTTTTTTAAACAATTATTCAGTTGTGGCCCGATGATGTATTTTATAACGCAGTCTAACAAGTAGCGCACATGGGCAAAACACAAACACTCAATTTTTATGCGAGATGCTAGTTGCTGTAAGACAAAGCAGCAAAAAAGCCAGCATGGATAGTAATTTCTCTTACCGAACGTGAGCAGGCCTAACCCGCAGACGATTGTTAGAATGAAGCGCGCCATCTCTTCGTCTGTCCGTGTGCGAGTGAACGATGATGATGATGTATACTCTCCGCTGGAAAAGTTGCTCTGTTCTCCTCCGCTTCCAGTTCGACACTAACCGTTGCCCGGTGCGTGAACGCAGTTTGGCGTCACAATTTTATATCTCTCGTGGCGTAATCAATAAGTGAAGTTGTTCGTGGTTGCTAACGACTCACGCCTGTAACGTAGCTACGAGTGGACGCCTGACTACATCTATCACGACGACGCAAGGAGGAGAAGGCGGAGGAATGCACGTTTTTGTAGCGAGATTCGGCAAATTGCGCACTTGCCGGATAACGCACGGAACATGCAGACTACGGTTGATTACGACTCACTAGTACAACATGTCACAGACCACAGCAGCTGAGACAGCACCTGAGATATCGGCTGGATAAGGAGCCTACCGCTGATGACCAAGCAAGCAAGAGCGCAATGGATGAAGGACACTGCAATACGTATTACGGGTGAGTGAAGCAATCTTGTGTCGGCAGCTATTTTCTATTTTCGTAATTAAACTAGAAACTATAGTTTTCAAACCGCATGTTTTATAATACACGAGTGTGTTAGCAAAATACTAAAGCACTTTTCCTACCTATAACTCCCACCCCCACCACCACCGCCTGGCTTACAAGTTTCTAAACTGCGTCGTACAATGCCCGAATTCGTACGTAAATACGTAGAATAGTACCAATCAGAATCTATTAACGCGCGTCAAGTACGCATTTACTTGCCGCAGAAGGCAAGGATAGCTGTTACAAAGCCATGACGACTCAAGGAATATAGTCTTAATGGAATGAGTCGAGGTGCTAGTTAGACGCACCAGTAAATGTAAGAGAGCGGGAGATACTCCCCTAGAATCGCTGAAAATGGTCCACGAAAGTAAAAGTGAGACGATAGCGAGAGTATTTCGAAATGACGGTACTTTAACGAGGCCAGCAGAACCCGGGGCCTATAGTGTAGCAGCGCAGCGAAATACACTCGGCACGCCATTCAATTGTAACCGTTGAGAGCACCTACGTGGTCATTTTATTCTTATATACAGGGATTAAAAATGTCACCCATGTTAGATAAATTGCCACTCACATTACAGTGTAAGGTTCACTGGGAATGTACCCTTAGGGCCCAAAATAACCCGCCCAACCCACCATCTACCTGTTTTATTCTCAAAAGTGCTTGTTATGTTATTTCGATGTTCATACTTGCGAAACACGGAACAAATTTATACTAATGAAGGCCGACACATTTGTTTCACAGCCTATCTGAATGAATGTATGTATGTATGTATGTATGATAATATACATATATATATTGGTAGATAACATTAAATTATCACAATGGTCTATTCGATCGTCTTGGGCCTCAGGTCCTTGGTTAATATCCTGATAATTCGCCAAGAATCCGCTTTTTTATGAAATCAGTTAATCTCAGCCTATAGAATATCATGCGATTGCGTAGCCGTTTACACTAGGTGATACCAAACACCCGTAGTTTACACGGTGTCAGGTCACGGTTACAGGCAGTTTACACACCAGGTCCCTCTCGTTTGCCATCTAACAAACGTCTTCACTCAATGAAGGACACCTATGTTCGAAAGCTATCCACTCTGTTGTCATTTCCCAGCCCGTGAGCACATGCAGCTACCGGGTATCGAACTACGAAAAGCGCACGTACAATGCGGCGCAAAATTCATATCCGAGCAGCCGCATCCGCTGCCGTAATTATCCGATCATTAACCAATCGCCGATGATCCATCGATCGATCGATCGATCATCAATAGATGTTTCACGTCGTTGCCCAGGGGCAATATCACAGCAACAAATCACAGCTACTGTAAATGTCGCCCGTATAAAACACTGACGAAAAAATCATTAGCAAACTTCGTTTTGCCTCAGCTGCATGGATTATACGCTTTATGTCAGTTCTCACGATTCTACGGCACGAATTCGCTGCGTCTATCGAGAAACGTTAATGCGAAGACTATTACAACATCAAGGTATAAATCAAGTTACGAAAAATGTTAAAAATGCATTGTGATGGGCAGAACACGTTGCATGATGACCAATATACGGTTACAACAGCACAGCTACCATACATATAGATGTCGTGGCAAGATGTCCAAGCCACCATTTATTTAGCTTAAAAGCGAACCATGGTCACATGGTTACATCACTGTATCAAACACACCTCGCTCGCAGGCAGAAACACGGCAAATTGCAGCACAAATAACATTTCTAAGGCACACGTATATAATATATATATATATATTGGTAGATAACATTAAATTATCACAATGGTCTATTCGATCGTCTCGAGCCTCTGGTCCTTGGTTAATACCCTGATAATTCGCCAAGAATCCGCTTTTTCATGAAATTAGTTAATTGCCTATTGAATATCATGCGATTGCCTAGCCGTTCACACTAGGTGGTACCAAACACCCGTAGTTTACACCAAGTCCTTTTCGTATGCACCTAACAAACGGCTTCACTCAATCAAGGACACCTATGTTCGAAAGCTATCCACTTTGTTATTATTTCCCAGCACATCAGCGCAGCTACCGGGTAACGAACTACGAAAAGCGCACGTACAATGCGGCGCAAATCATCTCCGAGCAGCCGCAACCGCTGCCGTAATTATCGATCATCAATAGATGTTTCACGTCGTTGCCCACGGGCAATACCATATGTGTGCAGCAACAAATCACAGCAACTGTAAATGTCGCGCCCGTATAAAACACTGACGAAAAATCATTAGCAAACTTCGTTTTGCCTTATTTGCATGGATTATACGCTTTACGTCAGTTCTCGCGATTCTACGGCACGAATTAGCTGCGTCTATCGCGAAACGTTAATGCGAAGACTATTACAACATCAAGGTATAAATCAAGTTACAAAAAATATTTAAAATGCATTGTAATTGTGATGGGCAGAACACGTTGCATGATGACCAATATACGGTTACAACAGCACAGCTACCATAGGTACCGTACACACATGTACAAACACGCCACGCACGCACGCCCGCCCGCCCGCACGCACGCACGCACGCACGCACGCACGCACGCACACACATACACACACACACACGTCTATTACAGGTACCGTTACACCACAACTATCGGCGAACAAACCACGCCCACAACTACTATTGCACCACATCTAACGGTAGTTTGAGTCGACAACGAACGAGTTACAATGTGCCATTCTTCGAACCCTCTTCAAGGGTTGCCATAGTTACCTAACAACAAGATCACCGTCAACCAGGACATATATCAGTACGTGCGCCACAGAAAGACCGCAAAAATACGTTACATCTCTACACCCCTCCCCCCCTCCACGATCCGCTCCAGCGCACTTTAACAAGTGAGCTTAGCTGATCGAGATTATATAGATGGCTTGGGCGCAGAGAATTGATGCGAACCGTTGGTGTACGTACACTAAATTAAAAGACACAAAGCTGCTTGTAAACCTAGTCATCAGGTGTTCGTCGTTTATAGGCTTTCGTGTAATTTGATGCTCGTTCTTCATCGCAATGACAATGCGGTTCTCGTAGCGGTAAGGGGATATCTCGTATAGCGTATCAACTATACCCAAACTATGCCCACAACGATCCAACAAGGCGCCCGCGTCCTACCTCTTTTCAAAGGGTAATGCTATCCCCCGGGCGTGGAGGGAGGTGACCGCAACGTGGCAGCACTAGTGTTGGGATAGTGTTAGGATTAGGGTTAGGGTCAGGGTTAGGGTCTTGGTTAGGCGTTAGCGATTAGGGTTAGGTTAGGGTTAGGGTTAGGATTAGGGTTAGGGTTAGGGTTAGGGTTAGGGGATTAGGTTGTAGGGTTAAGGTTTTTGCATGCATGATCTCTGTTCCCACACCATAGATTAATTTTTTTGTGGATTACAATGCCTATATATAGCGCGGCGCGATACATATATATTTACTGTGAGTGTGTTAGTGTTAGCGTGTGTTGAGGATTAGTTACGAGTTTACCGTTAGGTGTAACGTTTGAACGTCATCGTCCAACTTTGATCACGTGACACTCCCTCCACGCCCGGGGGATAGCAACACCCCTTTTCAAACACCTCGCCGAGTGCGCATGCGCACATCGCGTCACAAAATTAGACGATGCACGTTTGTTTAGACGCTTGCAGAGTTTTTTTTTTATGTATGCGACGTGAAATATGACGCCCTTCTCGCGTTTTTTGTCTTTTGACCAATCGAGTTGGGGGTATCCAAATTCTAAGCTAACCAATACTTGTCACATTATCCGCACAAATAACTCATATGTTTTCTATCGCAGCTTGGCGACGAGAGCTTGCGCCTTGGGGAGCCTTTATGTCTTACGATAAAGAGAGGAGTACGGCAGA
>NW_014577697.1:145003-146214 GCF_000485595.1 Priapulus caudatus
TATATATATATATATATATATCTAAGTGTGGATGCTTGAGTCTATACTGTCGGTAGAGTGCTCGATGCATTAAGTTGCAGAGAGTAATAAATTGTAGTCTGTAAATAAATTAAAGACAAGACATCACCTTTAGCTGTTACTCCCAGTTTCACGCTTACGCGATCGTCAGACAAACTTTAATGAAGAATCTGCAACTTAATGCATCGAGCACTCTACCGACAGTATAGACTCAAGCATCCAGACTCATATATATATAAATTGTAGTCTGTAGATAAATTAAAGACAATACATCACTTTTAACTGTTACTGCAAGTTTCACGCTTACGCGATTATCAGACAGACTTTAATGAAGAATAATGTAAGTCTGTCTGATGATCGCGTAAGCGTGAAACTCGGAGTAACAGCTAAAGGTGATGTCTTGTCTTTAATTTATCTACAGACTACAATTTATTACGCTCTGCAACTTAACGCATCGAGCACTATACTGACAGTATAGACTCAAGCATCCAGACTTATATATATATATAGATAGATATTATGTACCCGACGACCGCACACTGGACAGGCAATGTGTGAACGCGTCGACAAATTAAAGGGGATTGATGTCTCCCGTCCGTCCAATACCATTAGAAGGCAGATATAACGTATAATATAATAACGTGGAACAACTGTGATAACCCGTTTGCACCCATAACCGTTTTACAGTCCCCCGTACTCACGACAAGAGGTTTACCCAAGCTTATAAAGCTGTTTCGCTATATGAAAAGGGCGTGGTATGTCTTTATTGAACCATCGTTATCATTCTACACACAGTATCCACAGGGTAGAAAACGTAAAGGGAAACGATGGAGGGGAAGTTGTACGCGTGTGGTTCAACGCATATGTCTAATTTATTAATAACATATAGCGGTAGCATTATTATACAGAGACGGAATAAAGAAAACGTAAGATGGCAATTCAGAGCAATAAGAGAATGGCTTATTGTCTGAAAGCCGGTGTACACCAGACATGCACGCCCAAACTAATAAACACGGGGCGGCCCTGGTGGAGAGTAGATACATTACAACAAGATTACAAGCCTGTCAGTACCTCGTTAGTCGTGCCTGTGTATATTTATCAAGAGTCCATAATAGAAATAGTCATTTTCTATTATGGACTCTTGATATTTATATCTCTCTCTCTCCGCTCTCTCTCTCTCTCTCTCTCTCTCT
>NW_014577697.1:146224-150873 GCF_000485595.1 Priapulus caudatus
GTATGTATGTATGTATGTATGTATGTATGTATGTATGTATGTATGTATGTATGTATGTATGTATGTTTCACAGCCTACCAGGCATTAATTTCTCTGAAGTGAGCAAACGGGTATTTTTTATTTCAAGACGAGCAGGGCTCTTTGGTAGAGAGGTGTTACATGTGGTTAACATGTTAGGATGCAGACGATGAGTACAACGAACGGAAGACGTGCAGCGTCTGGAGGAATTACACCGACAGATGCCACTGTACTATTCGGAGTTGGCCCCGTTGCCACGACCGACTCCACCGCCACCACGCCACGGGGACTCCTTCGCCGCGGTCGCGCGCGCGCAGACGACGTCGGTTTGGAGGGGGCCTACTTGGATGGTTGCTAAGTGGGTTCGTTGGTCGCTGGTCATCAGGGTTTAAACATTGAGCTGGGCAAACCACTCCCCTCTCAAAGTAACGGGTTATGGCAGTAGTAGCGAAATGAGCAAACGGGTATTTCTCCCATGTAAAGCATGCTAACATATTCATTCTCTAACTTTTTTTTCTCTCTCACTTTTCTTTTTCACGTTTTTTCTTGCCATATTTTTGTTTACGATTGTACGAGGATACCATATTATTCCTTTATGATGAGGCGGTCATGCTCGAATTATAATGTTGTACACGATTTCTAACTTTTCTACACGAATTATCACTTTTATACGCGATTGTCACGTATTATCCGCAATTTCTAAAAAAAAAAAAACCATTGTGCACGATTTCTTTCCAAATGTTGTACGTGATGTTTGACTTTTATACGCGATTGTTTAGCTATTGTACGCGTTTTTGGTAAGCGATTGGTGACGGTTCGACGTGGTGTTCTTCCGAGAGGACACGATATGTTTTCCACGATTGTACGCGGATACTACGTTATTAGTATTACTATAGTGATTACCAGTATTTTAGGACGATGACGTTACACGCGCATTTTTACGGAGACACGGGTTTTGACGTTGTCCTATAATGTTACGGTTGCGGGGTGACTATAGTTATGTTATTGTGCGGTTGAGGTCATGTTATCAGTATAGTACGATGATATACTTAAGCGGTTACAGATACAATCAGACATGTCACGAGGATACCACAGCCCTTCACATTGATTGTCCGTGGCTCACATAAGTCATCCGCTTAAAAAAAATTCATCGAGAGTTTGCTTCCAGTCGGGAGACTGGGCTAAGCCGATTTAATTTACTTTTCTTAGGGCGGGGTGAATGTAGTACAGCGTTTTTGCTTGGAGATGGGGACATGGGGAATTTGGCACATTACTCGTGCAAACGTTCAGCGACGGCCGGCGATTAGACCCAGAAGACATTAGCTACATACTTAAAAGCAGACATAATTCAGCGTGAACAGAATGCATTTTAGAATGGTACAAACGCATTAACTTCAACAAGAATGCGACGCGGTTTATCAAACGGCCATCACAGCCGGCAACGTCGACGGTGGTCGGCGCTCCTTTTTACGTTAGTCGCGACCGGTCGTTACATCCACTGCCCGCGCCATAAATTAGTGGAAGTCTAAACAGGTCGCGACGACAATGCGGATGGATTAAAAGAGAGGGGTTTTGGAGAAACGGGGAAATGGAGAGAGCGACGGCACTTAGATGGTACGTGTACACTGTTTTCCGTGTTTGGTAGTAAAACTGAATTGTCAGCCGTTTATACAATGTTAGGTTCACTGTTACGTAGCCATATAATTAATCTACAGTACCTGAGCTTTGGTTAGTTTGGTCCCTAGCTGGATGGATGATTTGCGTGTCCTGGTTGTTAAAGGATTGATGAAGCAACTTGGTGCAGCAGTCAGTTCTGGTCTGTGGTTGTACTTTAGAGAGGTCGTTTCTAGCATCGAATGTCCTTACACGTTTTCTACTACTATGCGGTCATGTTTGTGGATTGGATGAGTTCCTGCGATTTCCTCGTTGCTTTGCTTGGCTTTTCGAGTTAGTTCTGCCCGGTCAAGAGTGCGGTCACCAGAATGGTCATATCTAACAGTTTACATAGTCCTCAAAAAGTGGCTTCGGAGTCAGCGTAGACTGGGATGTAATTGTGGTGGACATCTGGAGGGTATGATTGTTCTGGTGATTTCTGATCATTTCTTTATCGAAGGTGTCATAGTTGTAGGGGGAGGAGTGGTGCCGGATGCATCCTCGATTTTTAAGCAATTTTTCGCTAATTTAGCTTTGCTTTTCAGGTTGAACGGTCGGCGAAGGTTACGATCGAGGTGTAATATCGGGCGTTAAAACTTAAGCCAATGGGCGGTGTTGGAGTGTGGTATTTGGGTCAGCACACTCATCAATTGGCAGAAATGCTTGTAGAAACAAACACCAGGTCAGGGTTGTATGCACGTCCGCATGCTGGAACTGTTGAGGAGCAGGGAAGTTTGGCGTCAGTATAAAGGACAGCTGATTCACGAGGTGCAACGATCTTTGTTTGTTTTTGCATACCCCTAGGATTAAGATTATGGCTATTGAAATTCCTATAACACAACTTGATACGCATACGTACATCGCAAGAAGGGTCTATATCTCAAGTGGACGGTTTAATAGACAGAGCTGGACAGAAATTCCCATGAGTCGATGGTAGAGCTTCAATGTTTAAGCATCGTCATGAATAGAGACGTGTATCCCAATTAGCCCATTACGACGGAAAAATCGCATACTGTATAGATTATGTGGTTTTGCCTATAAGGTCATTCGGCGGGATTGTGGGCGATTAAGTGAAGGTTCGGCGGTGTGCTCCTGAAGGCAAGAATGTAAATATTGTTTTCAACACACGTTAGCAGAATGATCTGTTGACGCCTGAGAGACTTCAATGTTGGTAGAATGATACTAGTGCGGCCCTGATAAGGGCCGTGCTGTGCTGAAATTGCCCCATCTTGTTTGTCATAGATTAGACATAATGAGGTGTAGTGTAGTTTCCTTCTTCTTCTTTTTCTCGGGTCACTACACTAACTCGCCTGCATGGCAGCACACAGGATCCTGACGGTGGTTGAAAGCTCAAGGTCATGCGGCACGAGCCGTGCTGTAAGGTATAAAAGAAGGTACTGTAATTGTTAGTGTGTAAGAGATTTGCAGGTTAGAGAAACCCTGACAGGGCGCGACGTGAACGCTCCTTCTGTGGCTCCCGTTATCAGCGGTGGAGCCTAATTTGGCTGAAAGCTAAGCTACAGTGTGATGTGTGTGTGTGTGGTGTGTGTGTGTGTGTGTGTGTGTGTGTGTGTGTGTGTTGGTGTGCGTGGTGTGTAAGCGCTGTGATGTATGTGCTGTGGTGTGTGTGTGTGGTGTGTGTGTGTGTGTGTGTGTGTGTGGGTTGTGTGTGTGTGTGTGGTTTCGTTGTGTGTGTGTTCATGTTTGTGTGTGGTAGTGTGTTGTGTGTGTGTTGTGTGTGTGTTTTGTTCTGTTTGGTGTGTGTGTGTGTGTGTGTGCGCAGTGTGTGCGGTGCGTGTGTGTGTGCGTGTGTCTGGGCGCGCGCGTGTGTGTGCGTGTGCGTGCGGTGCGCGTGTGTGTGTGTGTGCGTGTGCGTGGCATGCGTGCGAGCACGTGTGTGGTGTGTGTGTGTTGTGTGTGTGTGTGTGTGAGATTTGTGTGTGTGCGCGGCGTGCGCGCGTGTGTGTGTGCGTGTGCGTTGCATGCGTGCGAGCAGTGATTGTGTGCGTCTGTGTGAGTTTGTGTGTGTGTGTGTGTGCGTGCGTGCGCAGTGTGGTGTGTGCGTGTGTGCATGCGTGCGAGCGCAGAGCGCGTGTGTATGTGTAATGCAGTGACGGTGAGCCGTATGGCCCAGTATGAGCGTAGCCAGGGATAAGCGCGGCGGCTCGTATCTACGTCACAGCAAGGTGAGAACGAAGCATAATGACGAGAAAGATGTGATACCAAAGATTAGCCATATAGATGTGTTGGCAGATGTCCAGACATTTATTTAGCTTTAAAGCGAACATGGTCACATTCTTAATCACTGTAACTCACACCTCACAGCGCAAGGCAGAACATCGACAAATTGCAGCACAAATGTAATTTTAAGGGCAGCACGTCTATGATATATATATATATTTATATATATATATATATATATATATTATATAAATATATATATATATTTACATATATGTATATATATATATTTGGTAGATAAATTAAATTATCACAATGGTTATTCGATCGCCTTGGGCCTCAGGTCTTGGTTAATACTTGATAATTGGCGAAGAATCCGCTTTTTCATGAAATCAGTTTAATTGCTATTGATATCATGAGATTAGCTAGCGTTCAACCACTCAGTGGTACCCAAACACGCAGTAGTTTTACACAAGTATTTTCGTTGCACCATAACAAAGCTTCATTCAATCAAGGACATATGTTCGAAGCTATCATTTGTTATTATTTCCAGCCGTAGGCGAGCTACGGTTAACGAACTAGAAAGCGCGTACAATGCCGTCGCAAATATTCCGAGCAGCGCAACGCTGCCAATTATCGATACATCATAGATGTTTCACGTAGATTGCCACGGGCAATACTATATGTGTGCAGCAACAAATCACAGCAACTGTAAATGTCGCGCCCGTATAAAACTGACGAAAAATCATTAGCACAAGTTGTTTTGCCTATTTGGCATGGATTATCGCTTTTACGGT
>NW_014577697.1:150898-158890 GCF_000485595.1 Priapulus caudatus
CTCAAAGCATCCAGACTTATATATATATATAGATAGATATTATGTACCCGACGACCGCACACTGGACAGCCAATGTGTGAACGCGTCGACAAATTAAAGGGGATTGATGTCTCCCGTCCGTCCAATACCATTAGAAGGCAGATATAACGTATAAATTAATAACCGTGGAACAACTGTGATGATAACCCGTTTGCACCCATAACCGTTTTACAGTCCCCCGCTACTCACGACAAGAGGGTTTACTCAAGCTTATAAAGCTGTTTCGCTATATGAAAAGGGCGTGGCTATGTCCTTATTGAACCATCGTTATCATTTCTACACCAGTATCCACAGGTAGAAAAACGTAAAGAGAAACGAATGGAGGCGGAAGTTGTACGCGTTGTGGTTCAACGCATATGTCTAATTTATTAATAACATATAGCGGTAGCATTATTATACAGAGACGGAATAAAGAAAACGTAAGATCGGCAATTCAGAGCAATAAGAGATGGCTTATTTGTCTGAAAGCCGGTGTACACCAGACATGCACGCCCAAACTAATAAACACAAGGGCGGCCTGGTGTGAGAGTAGAACATTACAACAAGATTACAAGCCTGTCAGTACCTCGTTAGTTCGTGCTGTGTATATTTATCAAGAGTCCATAATAGAAATAGTCATTTTCTATTATGGACTCTTGATATTTTATATATCTCTCTCTCGCCGCTCTCTCTCTCTCTCTCTCCTCTCTCTCTCTCTCTCTCTCTCTCTCTCTCTCTCTCTCTCTCTCTCTCTCTCTCTCTCTCTCTCTCTCTCTCTCTCTCTTCTCTCTCTCTCTCCTCTCTCTCTCTCTCTCTCTCTCTCTCCCTCTCTCTATCTCTTTTTTTTTTCTCTCTCTCTCTCTGTCTCTCTCTCTCACTCTCTCTGTCTCTCTCTCTCACTCTCTCTCTCTCTCTCTCTCTCTCTGTCTCTCTCACCTGTTGTTGTGTGTTTTGTGTGTGTGTGTGTGTTGTGTGGTGTGTGTGTGTGTGTGTGTGCGTGTGTGTGTGTGTGGGTGTGTGTATGTATGTGTGTGTCGTCTGTGGCCGCGAAGCTGCCGCCCATTCGTGTGCTGTGGCTGTTGTGTTGTCGTGATTGTGTGTGTGTTTGTGCGTGTTTGTGTATGTGCATGTGTGTGTGTATGTGTACGTGTGTTTGAGCGGGCTCGCGCGTGTGTTTGCGTGTGCGTGTCTAATCGATTGTAAGTACATAAACCAGGTAGTTCCCGTAGTTTATCACGCTCCCCCCGCATTGAATCATCGCGTGTCATTGAATAAGTCACGAGAATGCAAAATACCAGCTAACAATTAATACGACAGTAGACAGAAACACTAATCATGGATACAATTCCGTTCTCACACACTGTCAGCTTGGCGTTGCAGTTGACAGGGAACAAAAATGGGAGGAGGACGAAGTAAAGATGGGCGTGAGGGGACTGAGGAGAGAAAATAAAGCCCACCTTTATTTTGAGAAGATAAGCATGATCGAGAAAGAGACAGGAGAGACTGTGGTCGGCAGAAGTTGAGCTTTGTTTGCATTGTTTTTCTATTTTTCTATTGGCGTTAACGCAAAAACATACTATATGTCAGTTTGGTTTACGTTCAGAGGAGCGATATCGATGGCAAGAGGGTATATATAGTCGTCTCTGTCGTCTGTCATCGAACGCGAATTCTTTATTTACCAGGTAATTTACGAAAATTTGTGACCATCTCATTCGCCCAGCTTCGTTGTCTCTCCGCGACCTCCATTTCACCTCCCTCTCTAGATCCGCTCACTCTGCCAGCATTTGCTCCCACCTAATTTTGCATTCTTTTCTTCGATCCCTCCCCCCGACGTCCCATTCTAATATTCATGGCGCTATAGGACAGCGTTCCGCAGCTACCCGCCAGGCACCTACACACATGCATACACGTGTACACTACACAGCCACGTGTACACACATACATACACGTAACACTACACAGGCACGTATACACACATACATACACGTATGTATACGCTACACAGCCACGTATACACACATACATTCACGTAACACTACACAGCCACGTATACACACATACATACACGTATGCACTACACAGCCACGTATACACACATACATACACGTATACACTACACAGCCACGTATACACACATACATACACGTATACGCTGCACAGCCACGTATACACACATACATACACGTATACGCTGCACAGCCACGTTTCCACACACACATACACGTATGTATACGCTACACAGCCACGTTTCCACACACACATACACGTATACACTACACAGCCACGTATACACACAACATACACGCACACACACATCTATTACAGGTACCGTTACAGCACAACTATCGGCGAACATACCACGCCCACAACTAATACTGCACCTCATCTAACGGTAGTTTGAGTCGACAACGAACGAGTTACACTGTGCCATTCTTCGAACCCTCTTTAAGGGTTGCCATAGTCACCTAACAACAAGATCACCGTCAACCAGGACCTGCTTCCACAGTCGTGGATTAACGTTAACTCAGAGTTAAGGAATTTATCTCAGAGTTAAGAGTTAATCCACGACTGTGGAACCGGGTCCAGGACATATATCCGTACGTGCGCCACAGAAAGACCGCACAGTTACGTTACATCTCTAGCGTGTACATGTAGGCTAGGTAAGCTCTGTTTACTTTACCGCGCGATAAACCGTTGTAAATATAATAGAGCACGGCCAAAACGACAATTA
Organism: Priapulus caudatus; assembly: GCF_000485595.1. Classification (NCBI taxonomy): domain Eukaryota; kingdom Metazoa; phylum Priapulida; class Priapulimorpha; order Priapulimorphida; family Priapulidae; genus Priapulus; species Priapulus caudatus. The sequence goes on from NW_014577697.1 coordinate 153,648, forward strand.
CATACTTTTCGGAACACTCGGAGTGACTGTGTATCGAATCGCATCTCGATCTATGATAGCACGGACAGATCTAGAACGTACTGGTTATTAATTTATATCCTGCTTCCACACGCTTCTCGTGAGCATGCGAGAAAATATGTCACTACTATGTAACCGTGATTATGCATTTTTAGTATAATTGCCCGAGTGAATATAGGAAATCCTGCGCGCTGATTGGTCGAGACCGAGGTGAATATTTTTCGATATTCACCTCTCGGTTTTACATTACTAGTAGCGCCATAAATGCCGACTAGATTTATAAATGTTTCGGAGGCCGAAATTGAGCAATTTAAAGAAAATGGCATCCCCAAAAATACAAAAGATGTGACGAAATTCGGAGTGAAACTATTTAGAGGTAGGTAGTTAAATTCAAGCTTATTATTGGGGTTTGTTACTCTGATTTTCAATAGATGCCAGGCACTGTTGAGTTACCACAAAATGGTTGCCGACAATTGTTTAGGCTACATCTAATTTTAAGAACAAGAATTTCGAACTGCTTCCTTCCTAAACGTTTTCTTTCCTATATTCACTCGTGCAATTATACTAAAACAGTTATTCGCCTCAGGCTCGGTGAATCTGGTTCAATAATCAAATTATTATCAAAAAATTATTGAACAAGGTTCACCTCGCCTTCGGCGAATAACTGTTAAATATTAACCAGCCAACACCGCAGTGCCATCTCAATCTCAGTGAACAAAATATGTTTGTGATACCAATCGTTGTTAAGAGCGTTTAGTAATTATATGATCGATCGCCTGATCTGATTCTATTACGTATGAGGTAACGAATTATTACTCTTCCCATTATTCTATAAAAAAAAACATATATTTACATATCATCATCATCAGGGTGCCATATCGATCTCGACGTCGGCTACCACATATCGCCATAGTCGCGTTCCGTGGTGTATCCTCTCCAAATATGTAGGGAGAGATTGGGTCCCCTTGTCTGCAGCTTAGTTTCAGGAAACTTGAAAAGTGTCCATTGTGGATTCCACAGTGGTGTCCACATGCAGGAATCTGTACTTTATTGAAACATTTGAATCAATTTTTTAAATGAATCTTTAAAGTTAAAAACATCAAGGGCCTTTTTAATAAAAACCCCAGGAAACTGTGTCAAAAGCTTTCTCAAAATTAATTAGTCGAAAATCATGTCATACAATAGCCGAATATTTTCGCGAATAAATCTCTTTGGAATAAAGGCTTTTTTATCCTCATTTATTAGCCTAGATTGTCTAGAACTGCTTTGATTCTTTCAGCTATGCAGGATGACATAAGTTTATAAGACAGATTTAGTAGAGAGATTGGACGCCAGTTTTTTAGACGATTACGTGGTTTACCTGGTTTAGGTATGCAGGTTATCAGACCTTGCTTTTGTGTAATGGACATTGTGTTATTGTCATAGGCATAGTTAATGGGACGGAGTAAAAACTGTCCAATGTCGCACCAAAAGAATTTAAAGAATTCGGAAGTCTATCCATCAAAACACGGGCTTTTATTATTTTGGGATCTTTTTAGCGCTTCTAAAAGTTCTTTATATGTGATTGAACCTTCAAGACTAGTTTTTTCGTTTTCTGATAGTGTTGGTATATCCTCTATATTGACCATACTCCATCTAGATCCCTCGACTCCATAGATAATTAAGGGAGGCTGTACTTTCTGCCGTGAACTTGCGTATGGAGGAACGCGTGCTTGAGTGTTTCGATTTCTTCTGTTAAATTTTGTAGCTGTGCTCAATCTCCGCTCTGGTTTTTTTTAACCGAGTCAACCTCTATCTTTAGGTTTTCCATTTTTTTGGTTAAAATGGTGATCTTCTCTGTGACGTCAGAAAACCTCGCTTCAAATTTGTCATTCAGACTTGCGTTTAGGTCGACGATGAGTTCACGCAGCTCCGCGTTCGTGACCTCGGCACCGGCTTCATCGTTGTGCGCCATAGCAGTAGCCATGCTAACTGAAGTGCCGGGTTCAGCGTTTATAGAAATATCCGTCTCCGTTTGTTCCTTGTTTTGCCTCGTGTTGTGCATGGAGTTTTCAGAGGTGTCATCATTAGTAGGTGGAGAAAGCAGGTCCCGGATTTTAAGCACAATGGGCCGGTGTTTGGTGCCTTTTATTGGGTCCAGGACAGCCTTCTCACATTGGCCAGCAATGCTGGTAGAAACAAACATCAGGTCAAGGTTGTAGTGACACTTGAGCTGTGGACTGTAGAAGGAGCCGGGGAGATTTTCGTCATGTATAAGCGACAGTTGATTGTCATCTGACCATTTTTCCACACGTCTTCCATCAGCGTCTGTTTGGCTATATCCCCAGATAACATTATGGCTATTGAAATCTCCTATAATCACATTGATACGGCCATCATTGATAGTAGCCCTGCAAGGAAGGGCGAATTTCGCACGTGGCCGTTTATAGACAGAAGTGACAGTAATCCCCTTGAACTCGATGGTAAGAGCTTCAATGTCAGTATCGTCTGTTGGTAGAGACTTATCCACAGTTAGCCCATCACGTACAAAAATCGCACTACCGTATGTATTATTCTGTCTCTCTGCTGTAAGGGTCATTCCGGCGATTTGTGGGCGTTTACTTGTTGGTCCGCGTCGTGTTTCCTGAAGGCAAAGAATGTGACATTCGTTTTTCCGACACAGTTCAGCCAGAAGATCTTGTTTGGGGTCTGAGAGACCTGTAACGTTGCATGAGATGATACTCAGTGCCGGCCCTGATAAGGGCCCGTGCTGTCCTTGTTGGTAATGGGTAGCCATAATTAGGTGTAGTGTAGTCTTCCGCTTCTTCTTCTCGGTTCACTACACTACAGTGTAGTGTGGTAGAAAGATTCGCAGGTGTGAAACCTGACAGGGGCCGTGACGTGAGCGCTCCTTCTGTGGCCCCCAGTTATCAGCGGTGAGCCTAACCGTTGCCTGAAAAAGCATAACCTATAGTCAAGAGTACATAATAGGAGAAGAGTATGACAGCGTTTTAACAGCGTTTTGCATAGTTTTCAACTTGTAAATATACTATCAATATGTGAATAAATATATTCAAACTTTACCTTGTTTTCGTCTATGATTCTCCCTTAATCATATGACGCCACCAATTTACCTGAAAATCGTATGTGTTCTTCAAAAAAGTCATTTTAATACGACACGGTTTCCCACTGTTTTCACGAGTCGCTGCATGTTAAAAAAGCAAAACTTTGATATGGGATTAGTGTTCTATTGTCTGTGACAGGCCGCTGGGGGCTGTTGGGAATCGAATTGTATTGAGTGTGTAATGCATTTCCAGCGTGCTAGAAATATATGTGTGCTCACGGTGAGCTAGCACCTGATTTTAGCTGTTTTACTATCGTATTCGATGATAAGGAAGCGAAACAAGTGCTGTTACTGTGCTTACCTAATATCCCCCAACAGCCCCGAGCCTCCCGTAGTTACAACCTGGTGCTGCCGCCGCTATATCAACATTGGCGGCGGAGATGCAGCGACTCGTGAAAACTGTGGGAAACCGTGTCGTATTCAAATAACTTTTTTGAAGAACACGTACGATTTTCAGGTAAATTGTTGATGTCATATGATTAAGGGAGAATCATAGACGAAAACAAGGTAAAGTTATTTATTCACATATTGATAGTATATTTACAAGTTGAAAACTATGCAAAACGCTGTTAAAACGGTGTCATACTCTTCTCCTATTATCTACTCTTGCTATAATGTAGCAGGTGGTTTGGATTCAGATATTTCCTTCTCCTAGGTAATATAATATACCCTCACGGATAGCACCTCACTTGTTACGGCTGCTATGCCGTGCAGCCTGCCCTTGCAGACTAAGGATCGCTGTAAGTGCCCGATAGTTTATGCCGACATCATTAGGGACAGTGATTTCCCGTTTCAAAAAATTGCCTTTTTCCGTTTGGGAAAATCATGAATTCCGTTTCTAAATATAGAAAAAATGGAAATTCCGTTTTGCCATAGAGATTCATTGTACACACCAAAAATGCAAAATTCCGTTTACATATATTTGCATGAAAAAAAGGTATTTGGTCACTGACTGACAGTTGGGTTGGCACCGAAACACAGGGCTACCATAAGACGTAATTGTAAGTCATTTCGCTCTGAAACTTGTCTGAATGTAAACCATATCACTACCAATGCTATTGACTATTGTATGCATAAAGATTTCTGCATAAATATTCTGCGACTGTAAAATATAGAACTAAAAGGACAGTTTAGTACAGCTATAGGCAGTATAGGTTATTTAATTACCGTCAACTGCTTCACTAAGTTGTAACACTATACATACCTCTAAATTGTGCACAAGGGAGAAATAGTGATCCGCTAGAGGGCGCGTTAAATAAGCGCCAATAAAAACGGCTCTGATTGGCTAATTTTGTCTTTTATTTATTTTATTGTTTATTATTTTTGGCTAATTTTGTTTTAATTTAGAATTAGAGATAGGGTTAGGGTTAGGGTTAGGGTTAGGGTTAGGGTTAACTGATTTCTATAACCACAACTTATTTCTATATTCACTATCTCTCCCCTGAGACCTAATGTTAATATATACTAAGGCGCTAAATATAACAAGGAAAGGAAGTGGATTGGCTGTGTGCTTTTCGCCTCAAGGACGCCATCTATGAACCATAGTCAGCTGAAACGGCTGTGCAGAGCTAACCCAGACACAATAGAACACTAATCTGTTCTAGTCCAATATGACCAAATATGGCCATGATTTGTGCCAGATATGGCGGCGCTTCCTCTCCTTGTTATTATTTAGCTCATTGGTATATATACTATAGTTCGCGTACAGTTGCCGCAGGCCGCAACTGTACTCGGGCTATAGTACTAGAGCTAAAGACCAAGATACACTGCAGTAATGACCGACCGTAACGACAAACGACTTTTCAGAAAATTAGAAACTATTGTTTCCTATGAGCCATTGCCAACGACCAGCGGCAATCTCGACGACAAAAATATTTAGAACCGTTTCTATTTTCCAGCAGTGTTGTAGTCGAGTCCGCACTCCCCGAGTCCGAGTCCGAGTCCGAGTCCGCACCCCCCGAGTCCGAGTCCGAGTCCGCGCCACCCGAGTCCGAGTCCGAGTCCGCGCCACCCGAGTCCGAGTCCACACCACCCGAGTCCGAGTCCGAGTCCGAGTCCAGTTTTGATAAAAAAAGGGGGGCACAGACCGACAAGGCCATTCACTTCTATGTATGTGTTTGTT
>NW_014577697.1:160702-163314 GCF_000485595.1 Priapulus caudatus
GACGTACGGACGGACGGACTGACGTACGGACGGACGGACGGACGGACGGACGTACGGACGGACGACTTCAGAGACTGACGGACGGACGACCTCAGAGACTGACGTAGGGACGGACAGACGGACGGACGGACGGACGGACAGAGTCATATGCTAGGCTAATAGATTTCTGGACTCTTGCTCACGTGTATGTCGTGAGCGGTAATAAATTCGTGTGCGTGGAAAACGCACTCATGGACTTGTGAAATCATTGGTGTTATCTTCGTTACTACGCCTCACCGGACACAGGGGAACTAGCTGACATTCCTTCAAGCGGAAACGCAAACACGAAACGAGACAATGGGTTAAGAACAATAACACAACGCAGGATTTGGAACATTACCACTTATACGATCACGTGCCTACACACCGTCGGGCACTGTCCCGACGTAACTAATTAACACGAACTGAAACGTAACCCTACTAGGTTTCACGTGTGCGTGCGTGTGTGCGTGCATGCTTACGTAGGCCCCTTCCCCTCTATGTGTGCGCGCCCGCGTGAATGTGTGAAATGTTATAAAACTAACGACTACAGTTTGATTACAACGACGGTGGCGCCACTCAAAGCGCACGATCTGATAAGTTGCGTAAACCCACTTTTCAGCCAAGGGCTACAGCCCGAGGGTGTTTCTTATTTATTAATTTAAAAGCAAAAAGATTATAATATCTTATAAACGGCATATAGTTTCAGTTATATTATGGATAAATCTGTCCTAAAATGAACATCGTTCGGTTAAATAGCATTTAGGTATAAATATAATTGCACTTTTGTGATTAGCCCTCGGTCTGTAACGTACAAAATAAATTGGCAAATGCGAAATTTTTTCAGGGTGGCAGCACGGTCGCGGGTGTCAATGGCGCCGTTCAAATTTCGTAGCGTTGATGTATAATTAATTATAACAATTAAATTAGGTATCTGGTAACAAGTACGCGTGGGTATAGACGATTTGTTATATGCAGTAAAATCCTAGAGTCTACTATCCCTTTAAATATAACCTTATTATAAACGTTTTAATAACCGTAATAGAACGTTTTTAGCAAGCGTTTTTAAATAACATAAATATAACTTTATTAGAAACGTTTTACGACCGTTTGGAAAACGTTTCATTCATACGAAACCATAAAATAACCATTTAAAAACGTTGCGAAAACGTTATGTGTTAGCTGGGTTGCTTGCTTGCTTGCTTGCTTGCTTGCGGGGATTTTGGCTAGGCAGTGAGGTAAGGTGAGTGTTGAGTAGGCCAATTACAGCCGCGGCCTGCAGACGTATGTACCCCCACCCACCCGTTCGCGTTCACGAAAGTATTTTTTACACGTTATAATGTTTTTTTGGGCGGAGGGAAGGTTTGCGTTTCTTGTTATTAATCACTGATTATAGGGTTTAGCGTTTTTTTGCTGTTTTCTCGATATTTTGCTGGTTGATTTACAGACAAAAAAATTTGGAAAATTTCGGGTTTCAGGTTTTCACGTTTTTGCGAGATAGCTTGCAACTTCTATCATTCCGTAGCTAACAACTTTTATCGAAATTCATCTAACTATTATATTAGTTAGAATAATAATTGAGTATTTACAAGCATGATAGCTGTGATTGGAAGGGCTTTATTCTAACCGTTTTACATAAAAGATTTCAGTATTTTATAATAATAAGATTCAGGCCTGTATCCACAGCAGTAGCAGCATCTACTACCAGTACCTCTATCTTCTCCTCCGCAGGTCACCAGCTGGGTATGTTCAACGCTCAGGCGACAATTCAGATCGGCGGCAAAAAGAGCAGCCGCCTGCAGCCATCGTCATCATCATCATCATCATCATCATCATCGTCATTGTCACGGTCACGGCGGCAGGCGGGCAGCATCGAGCGACCGTTCCGAGGATTCATGTCCGGTCTCGTGTACAACGACCTCCGTATCCTGGACCTCGCCGCAGAGAATGACCCCCGCGTCACCATAGAGGGCGACGTTGCCATGGCGATGTCGCTAGACGTGACGTCACGCCTGTTAGGTGGCGCGCCGGACGGTAGCGGCGGTTCTCCGGTAAGCGGCCATCTTTGATTTTCTTTTTGATGAAACTGTCAATTACGTTAATTAAATTTAATGAATCAGTCGCCGGTTTTGAAGGAGGCGTAAGAGTGATTATATTGTGTGATAAATTCTAGTAATTAACTCGCTTTAGCAGCAACAGTTACAGCGCTACGTATCGTTACGATTACCTTGTCAAACGTATTTAGAGAACTTGTCATATCATGAAACGTCCGAGGAAATTGTTTCAAGATTACTGAAAGTGTGTTGGCTGCATGTGTCCTGAATCGGAATATTTTCCCCATCTTTAAAACTAATCCATCTTAGATCTAATTGGTCCTAATTTTGCCCAATCAGAGCATGGCTAGCTACAACAGTCGTTGCTAAACTCGTTTATCATTTCTTTGCTATGTATGAACTACCAGACACCCCGTTAACCGGTAGGCGGCGCACCATGCTTGGTTGTAACAGCCATAGCAGCGATCGGTGACGCCCCTTCCTTCAAAAGCCCGTTCACAAGATTTAGTGGCGCGGTTAAATATGGTTTCAGTAGCTGTG
>NW_014577697.1:164462-170331 GCF_000485595.1 Priapulus caudatus
GAGGGGGATGGATGGTGGAGGGGGATAGGTGGTGGAGGATATGTGGTGGAGGATGGGTGGAGCAAAAGGGTGGATGAGGAGGGTGGCATGGTGGAGGATGGGTGGTGGAGGAGGATGGAGGAGGAGGATGGCGTGGTGGAGGATGGGTGCAGGGGGAGCGTGGGTGGTGCGGGGAGGAATATATGAGTCGTAAACGGAGGAGGGTGGGGTGGGGCGGGGAGGAATATTTGGGTCGTAAACGGAGAAGGAGGGCGGGGAAGGCGGGCAGATGCGTGACGTTAAACCGTCATAAAGTGACGAGCGAAGAGCTACAAGAGTGCACGAAGAGCTACAAGAGTGCACGAAGAGCTACAAGAGTGCACGAAGAGCTACAAGAGTGCACGAAGAGCTACAAGAGTGCACGAAGAGCTACAAGAGTGAATGCCAAACAGTTACTTATACGTTGCGTACATGCTAGCGAGAGAAATGGAGAGGGACAGATTGGTTGGGATGAATGGAGGAAGGCAAAGGAGGGAGGGACGGTAGGGGGGAGGTGAGGGAGGGATTGGTTTAAGGGAAGAAGACGGAGGAGAGAGTGAGGAAAAGAATAGAGAGACAGATGATGGTAGAAGGGAAGGAGGGAGGGTGACAGAGTTGAGAGGAAAGGAAGGAGGAATGGAAGGAGGTAGTGAGCGAGGGAGAGAGGGAGCGAGCGAAGCAGGAAGGGAGACATAGAGGGGTGGAGGGAGAGAGAGAGAGAGAGAGAGAGAGAGGGGGTAGGAAACAGGGAAGTGAGTGATAAGAAAAGGGAAAAGACTCTCTCACATTCAGGTCGCAGGTGGCGGTGAGCTCGAACGTTTTCACTGTGTACACAGCAATCACTGTAACACGTTATCCTGTCGTTAAGCTGAAGAAATCACGCAGGGACTTCCATGAAACGGTGATAGGATTTCGGTAGCCACCTCGTGAGCTCTATAAACCCGCGCCTTGCCACGGCAGCTGTGTACGGGGACACCGATAGCTTGGTCGAAACTACGCCGTGACCGCTACCGCAAACTTTCTACACGGGTCGAAAGAACGTTGACAGTTAGGGGATCTTGACGGGTATCTCTAATAGAACATGCGTAACGATCACAGACGTTTCACACGTCGACGAGAGCACATTCGCTGTGTTCTTGCTGTGTGAGAAGAGAAAATCCACTCTCCTCCATGCTCCTCTTCTTTTCTCTCTCTCTCTATCTTCTCTCTCTCTTCTCTCCACTTCTGCTTTCCTCTCCTGACCTTCCTTGCTCTCGCTCTCGCTCTGTCTCTCTGCATAACTCTCTCCTCTCTCCTCATTCTCTCTCTCTCTCGTCTTTCTCTGCTCTCTCTCATCTCTCCATCTTCTCTCTCTCTCATCCCTCTTGCTCTCTCTCTCTCTCTCTCCTCCTCTTCCTCTCTTGTTCTCTCTTCTCTCTCTCTCTCTTCTCATCTCTCTCTCCTCTCTCGTCTCTCCTCTTCTCTCTCTCCTCTCTCTCTCTCTGCTCTTTCTGCGCTCTCTCTCTCTCCTCTTCTCTCTCGTCTTTCTCTCTCTCTCTCTCTCTCTCCTCTCTCCTCTCTCTCTCTTCTCTCTCCTCTCTTCCTCTCATCTTCTTCTTCTTTCTTCTCTCCTCTCTGCTCTCTCGACTCTCTCTCTCTCTGGCTCTCTTCTCTCTCTCTCTGCTCTCTGCTCTCTCTCCTCTCTGTCTGTCTAGATGAAGATCCATGCGTCTCTCGCGGGCGGGTGATGCGAGGAATTACGTAATTTATTGTTTTTAATGTTTTTTTCTTTCTCGTATCGATGATTATAGGACTGGGACGATGATGACATCATACTGTCGGGAGAAGGACCGTGTGACAGCGACGACGAGGACGACTGTGACCTCACAGATAACGACGACGGCTCAGGTATGTAATGTGACGCTGGGCTGCTGGTGTGTATTAATATAATATACGTATAATGTAATATATGTTATCAAGAGCTAATACTGAGTAATACTTGTATTATTAGGTCTTGATTTTATTGTTATTATATTTTATTTTATGTAAATATATATATATATATATATAATAATTAATAATTTTAATGATAATAATAAATACATAATATTACATTATGTAATGTAACCCTGGCGGCGGCGGGGGGGGGGAGGGAAGTTAACGTTGACAGCTGGGCGGTCCGAGCAAGATGCCCGCCAACATGGCCGCCAGGTTACGGCTGCGTTGTTTTTCTGTCTGCGTACGCCAACATCGCGAGCGGTGGTTCCGGCATGAGAGTGGCTCGCACGCCCGGTGACGCCGACGAGGGGCGGGTGGGCGAGTACTTGTCAACGCTGTTATCAGTAGTTTAATGTTTTAACGGAATCGATTTTGTTTTAGCGACGATCTAACGAGCGAAACAGGTGAAATTGAGAGAGGCAGCATCTTCGGTCAATAGCCAGTATAAAACAACACGCTTGTTCGCAGAGACGTTGTGCAAATAGTATTTATGACGTTTGAGCAAGAAATTACGTGTCTATAACCGCATTCGAAAATCACAGAAATTGATTATTCTTCTAGAGAATTGTTGACAACGAAACTAGTGTTTGTGCTGTTCCATTGTCAAAAATGTCAAGCAAAATACATACATCAAGTAATTGCCATCTAACTAAGAAAACACAAGCAGAAATCAAAGATGTCCCGCCGAATAACCATGGTTACTAAATTTATAACAAATCACAATAAACCTCAAGCATAAATTGATAATAAATTATTATACTAGTGATTTTTGTGTTATTGACGAAATCCGACTCTATAATTCCGTTGTGCTGCGTTTCTTAGGGAGTTTAAACCGCAATATTGAAATTTTTAAACGCCACCTATTAATAGCCTTTACTAATTTATTATTATTCAACTTTAATCACTCACTAATTGCGAATTAAATTCGATATTCTCGTCAGGCGACGATTCATCACTCGTACTTCGTTCCGATCACAACACCTGAGCGCCGACGACGACGACGACGACGACGACGATGGCGCCGACGACAGTGAGGACGACAACGTCGCGCCGCCTTGCCGAATGCGCAGCTGACGCCCTACAGCGCCACCTGTGAGCGTGGTGGAGCCACTGCAGGCGGAGGCACAGCTAGAGGCTCTGGATGCGATGATGAGAATTGTGTGAGGCGTCAGGATCAGGCAAGTATATCACATAAGAGAGAGGTTTCGCTTACTGTAGAATGAGCCTGACTCTCTTACGCCAGTACTACTACCCCACATAGCATCCAATGCTTCATTCACCCTACCACCCCCACAGTTCCACCCACCCACCAATAACCTTACCCCCTACAGTCCCACCCACTCACTCATAGCCGCTACCACCCCCACAGTATCACTACACCCACCCATAATCCTACCCAACCACACAGTAGCAGTGGCACCCCAACCCTTCCTTAACCCTTTCGTGTATTGCGTCGAGGAACAGGCCTTCTCACCGCCTTGCTTGCATTCACACGCGCCCTTCCTAACAGCAGACCCCCCTCTACTGACGAATCACTATCACACGTGGTGTGCGTACACGAGCGAAGAATACGAATCGACGATTAAAATCGATTCGATACAGGACAGTCCTAGCGTCACTCCGTAATACCGGGTCTTAACCCCGACGATTAAAATGCAAAATAACTGCGATATGTCTCCGCGAAACCCGCGCATTTCAGCGCTGGAGTTTCCCGCCATTTGTTACTCATGCAGACGCGCGTCTGTGTCGCTGATATAACGCTCTACATACGCTAAAGACTATGCATGGAAACGAGAGAAAAACTGAATAGATGTGTTCGTGTGTGTTGTGTGTGTGTGTGTGTGTGTGTGTGTGTGTGTGTGTGGTGTGTGTGTGTGTGTGTGTGTGCCTGTGCGTATGCGTGTGCGTGTGCGTGTGTTTGTGGTGTGTATGTGTGTTTGTGTGTGTGTGTGTGTGTGTGTGTGTGCGTGTGCGTGTGCGCGTGCGTGTGCGCGTGCGCGTGCGCGTGCGCCGTGGCGCGTGCGCGTGCGCGTGCGCGTGCGCGTGGGCGTGTGCGTGTGCGTGTGCGTGTGCGTGTGTGTGTGTGTAGGCGTCGTCATCATCATCAGGTTCGCTATTTCTCCCGTGCGGGAGAACGCGTAGCTGCACTAACGTAGTTCTGTGGCGGAGATCGACTATTATTACTCTGACAAAAGCTTTATCGAATCATTATATTCAAAAAACATCTCAAACGTAAAATCTAAAAGCTGCGCTCGATCGGTTTAATGATTTCGTTAAAGTTGCACGTCAATAGTATTAAAACGTAATTATGTCATTAATTCGGCGAATTTCATAAAAGGAAGATCGATGCGATTATAAAATAGTCCAGTCGGAATTATGATGCTAAAGAGTTGAAGACACACAAACTCATACATACATATATATCTTACATACTGGTACACACACACGCGCGTCACGCACGCACGCACGCACACGCGCACACGCGCGCACACACCACACTCTCTCTCTCTCTCTCTCTCTCTCCTCTCTCTCTTCTCTCTCTCTCTCTCTCTCTCTCTCTTCTCTCTCGCTCTCTCTGCTCTCTCTCTCGCCTCTCTCCCTCTCTTCTCTCTCTCTCTCTCTCTCTCGCTTCTCTCTCTCTCTCTCTCTCTCTCTCTCTCATCACGGCACCACCGCGCACACTCCACGCACACACACGAGCCGCAGCCACGAGACGCGCGACCACCACGCACACACACGTCAACGCACGACGCACGCCACGCACGACGCACGACGCAGGCACTACAGAGGAGAACCAGCAGGTCGCGCGTGCTCTGCCTCAGCATTTCACAACAAGCCGATTCTTAACGATGTATTCTGTCTGGTGTGTTCGGGGCCTGGCGGCGGAGCGCGGCGCGCTGCAGTGCGAGGTAATAGATTTTTTTTCTCGGCATACAGCCAGCACACAGTATTGCTGCTACTGCTGCTTGCTAACCTGCTGCTGCTGCTGCTGCTACTGCTGCTGGCTGCTGCTCGCTGCTACTGCTGCTGGTGCTGCTGCTGCTGGCTGCTGCTGCTGCTGCTGCTGTGCTACTGCTGCTGCTATCTACTACTGCTGGTTGCTGCCGCTACTGCTGCTACTGCTGCTGGTGGTGGTGGTGCTATGCTGCTGCTGTTTCTGCTGGCTGCTGTTGCTGCTGCTACTGCTACGCTGCCTGCTGCTGCTGCTGCTGGTGTGGTGCTACTGCTGCTGCTGCTGCTGCTGCTGCTGGTCGGTGGTGTGGTGCTACTGTCGCTGCTGCTGCTGGTGGTGGTGGTGCTGCAGCCTGCTTGCTGCTGCTGGTGGTGGTGTGCTCTGCTGCTGCTGCGGCTGGTGGTGGTGGTGTGCTGCTGCTGTGGTGGTGGTGCTGCTGGCTGCTGCTGCTGCTGCTGGTGGTGGTGGTGGTGGTGGTGGCTACTGCTGCTGCTGCTGCTGGTGGTGTGGTGTGCTGCTGCTGCTGCGTGGTGGTGGTGGTGGTGCTTGCTGCTGCTGCTGGTGTGTGGTGGTGGTGCTGCTGCTGCTGCTTCTGCTGCTGGTGTGGTGGTGGTGGTTACCTTACCATACTGACAGCTCGCTTTGTACAGGGGAAGCTGCGATAGCTGTGATCCGTGGCAGCTGTAAAGCCTGCGTGCTCTAACATGATGTTTGTCGCAATTATCACCACATGTATGTATTGATGGTTGTCTACTACCCCCTCCCTTCCTACACACATACACACGCGCGCATACACACGCGCGCGGCGCAGCGCGCACACACACACACACACACAACACACACACACACACACACACACGCGCGCACGACAACACACACACACACCACACACACACACACACAGACCACACGACACACACA
>NW_014577697.1:170356-183922 GCF_000485595.1 Priapulus caudatus
TTCTTCAGTCAAAGCAAATCAGTCAGAAACGCTGATATTTGTTCATTCACCTTCAACCTGTGTTTTTAAAAGAAAACATACAAAATCTACTTTAACCATAAACTTACAGAAAGCGGAAAAGTTTTTGGAGATAATTGGGGATTTTGGGAGAAGGATACTACAAGTCATGGCGCTGACATCTTGCCAAATTCCCAGCGCAATCAAAGACGCTAAATCCTTCTATGTTAACGTTTGAAAAAAAATTTCGCAGCGCGCCCATGCTGGTTGTACCGCGATCGTGACGCACTTCCTTCAAAGCCGTTTCAGCAAGATTTATGGCAGGGTAAATTGTTCAGCGTAGCTGTGACATAAGATACGAGGTGAAAAGAAGATGTGTGGTGTCGCGCGCGCGTGAATGTGTGCGTACGTGCCGCTGGCGCGGCGTGTGTGGCGGCGTGCGTGCGTCGTGTGCGTGGTCGTGCGTCTGGTGCGTGTTGTGGTGTGCTGTGTGTTGTGTCGTGCGTGCGTGCGTGCGTGCGTGTGTGTGCGTGCGTGCGTGCGTGCGTGCGTGCGTGCGTGCGTGCGTGCGTGCGTGCATGCGTGCGTGCGTGCTTGGAATCTCCGGATGCATGCATGTCGGACCTAACGCGTCGCTACAGACAGTCCTAATACTGAAGTCTTATCCTAGGACCGAGATTACGTGCAAGTGCCGATTACATCAAAGCGCATATGGTGTGCTCCGCTCCCCACTCCTCCCTTCTCCCCTCCTCCCCCCTCTCCTCACCCCTCCTCCCCTCCTCATGTCCTCCTCCCCCTATCTCTCCCTCCTCTTCCCCTCCTCCCCTCCTCCCCTCCTCCCCTCCGCCTCTCTCCCTCCTTTCCTCCCTCCCCTCTCCCGCTCCTCACCTGCCTCCCATCCTCCCGCCTCCCCATGCTCCCTCTCCTCCTCTCTTCCCCCTCCTCCCCTCCTCTCCCCTCCTCCTCCCTCGCTCCTCCCCCTCCCCCGGAGCGCGCTGCGCGTGATGTGGTACGTAAATTAGGGATGCCTCATCGGCCGGAAATCAACCTCTTGGAAACGCAGAATAGACGAAAACCAAAAAAGCACGCGCGCGTGTATGATCGTGTATGTCGTTCTGCCTAAAGGTCATCGAAGTTTGTGTGTGGGGAATTGTGGTGAGTAGATGGTTGTGGATGGGTGTGGGTGTGGAGGAGGATGTTGGTTGGTGTGATGGGTGGGTGGTGGTGAGGAGTGGAGATGGTGGTGAGGATAGGATGCTGTGGTGGGTGGGTGGGTGGTGGATGGGTGTGGTTGATGGGGGTGGTAGATAGTCGGGTAGGTGGTGGAAGGAGGATGGGTGCAGTGGTGGATGGATTGGGTGGTGGTGATGGTGTGGGTGATGGAGGAGGGTGGTGTGAAGAGGGGATGGTGGATGAGTGGTGGTGAGAAGGGATGGTGTTGAGGGATGGGGGGGGAGGACAGGATGGGTGGTGAGGGGGTGGTGGATGAGTGTGTGAGAAGGGAAGGGTGGTGGAGGGATGGGTGGGATAGTGGTGTGGACGAAGAGGCATGGGTGTGAGGGGGATGGGTGGGGATAGTGTGGTAAGAAGGGGGATGGTGGGAGGGATGTGTGGAGGAGGGATGGTGAGATGTGGGCTAAAGGTTGATGAGAGGTGGCATGGTTGAGAAATAGTTGTGAGGTAGAATAAGTGTAGAGGAGGGTAAGGGGGAGGAGAGGAGGATGAGGCGTGGTGAGGAATGGTGCAGGGGGAGCGTGTGCGTGCGGGGAGGATATATGAGTCGTAAAGCGAGGAGTGGGGTGGTGCGGAGATATTCTGGGTCGTAAACGAGAAGGAGGCGGACGGCGGCAGATTCGTGACGTAAACCGTCATAAAATGCCGAGCGAAGACTACACGTGCAACGAAGAGCTACAAGATGAATGCCTAACAGTTACTTAATACGTTTGCGTACATGCATCGCGAGAGAAAATGGAGAGGCGGAGAGTTTGGTTGGATGAAGGAGAAGGACAAGGAGGGAGGACGGTAAGGGGGGGTGAGGGAGGAGATTGTTTTAGGAGGAGAAGAGAGGAGAGAGTGAGGAAAAGAATGAGAGACCAGATGATGGTAGAAGGAAGGAGGGAGGGTGACAGAGTGAGAAAAGGAAGAGAATGGAAGGAGTAGTGAGCGAGGGAGAGGGGAGGGCGAAGCGAAGCAGGAGGGAGACATAAGGATGGAGGGAGAAAGGGAGAGAGAGAGAGAGAGAAGACGAGAAGAGAGAGAGAGAGGAGAGAGAGAGGAGAGGGTTAGGAAACAGGAAGTGAGTGATATAAAAGGAAAAGACTCTCTCACATTCAGGTCGAGGTGCGGTGAGCTCGAACGTTTTCACTTTGTAACAGCAATCACTGTAACACGCTTATCCTGTCGTTAAGCTGAAGAGAATCACGCAGACTTCCATGAACGGTGATGGAGATTTCGGTAGCGCTCACGTGACTCTATAAACCCCGCCTTGCACGGCAGCTGTGTACGGGGACCACCGTAGCTTGTTCGAAACTACGCCGTGACCGCTACCGCAAACTTTCTAGCCGGGTCGAAGAACGTTGACAGTTAGGGGATCTTGACGGGTACTCTCTATAGAACAGCGTGAACGATCACAGCACGTTTCACTCCGATCGAGAGCAAATTCGCTGTGATTCTTGCTGTGTGAGAAGAGAAAACCACTCTCTCCATCTCTCTTTCTTTCTCTCTCTCTCTCTCTCTTTCTCTCCTTCTCTTTCTCTCTCACTCTCTTTCTCTTTTTCGCTCTCGCTCTCTCTGCTCTCTCTCTCTCTCTCTCTCTCTCTCTCTCTCTCTCTCCCTTCTCTCGCCCTCTCTCTCTCCTCTTGCTCTCTCTCTCTCTCTCTCCTCTCTCTCTTCTCCTCTCTTCCTCTTCTCTCTCTCCTCTCTCTCTTCTCTCTCTCCTCTCTGTCTCCTCTTCTCTCTCCTCTCTCTCTCTCTCTCTTTTCTCTCTCTCTCTCTTTCTCTCCTCTTTCTCCTCTCTCTCTCTCTCTCTCTCTCCTTCTCTCTCTCTCTCTCTCTCTCTCTCTCTCTCTCTCTTCTTTTCTCTCTCTCTCTCTCTCTCTCTCTCTCTCTCTCTGGCTCTCTTCTCTCTCTCTCTGCTCTCTGTCTCTCTCCTCTCTGTCTGTCTAGATGAAGGCATCCATGCGTCTCTGCGGCGGGCGGTGATGCGAGGATTACTAAATTTATTGTTTTTAATGTTTTTTCTTTCTCGTATCGAATATTATAGGACTGGACGATTGTACATCATACTGTCGGAAGAAGGACGCGTGTGACAGCGACGAGAGGACGACTGTGACGCCTCACAGATGTAACACGACGGCTCAGGTACTGTAATGTGACGCGCTGGCTGCTGTGTTATTAAATAAATAGTATAAATGTAAATAATGTATATCAAGAGCTAATACGAGTAATACTTGTATTAATTTAGGTCTTGATTTTAATGTTATTAATATTTATTTTTATGTAAATATATATATATATTATATAATAATTAATAATTTAATGATAATATAAAGTACATATATTACATTTGTAATGTACCCTGGCGGCGGCGGGGGGGGAGGGGAATTAACGTTGACAGCTGGCGGTCCGAGCGAAGATGCCCTCGCCAACATGGCCGCCAGTTAACGGCTGGCATTGTTTTCTGTCTGCGTACGCCCAACATCGCGAGCGGTGGTGTCCGCATGAGAGTGGCTCGCACGCCGGTGACGCCGACGAGGGGCGCTGGTGGGCGAGTAAACTTGTCAATCGCTGTTATCAGTAGTTTAATGTTTTAACGAATCGATTTGTGTTTTAGCGACGATCTAACGACGAAACAGGTGAAATTGAGAAGGCAGCATCTTCGTCAATAGCCAGTATAAAACAACACGCTTTGTTCGCAGAGACGTTGATGCAAATAGTTTTATGACGTTTGAAGCAGAAATTACGTGTCTATAACGCGCATTCGAAAAACACAGAAATTGATTATTCTTCTAAGAGATTGTTGAGCACGAAACTAGTGTTGTGCTGTTCCATTGTCAAAATCTCAGCAAAATAGCATACATCAAGTAATTGCCATCTAACTAAGACAACACAACAGAAATCAAAGTGTCCGCCGAAAAACCATGGTTAACTAAATTTATAACTAAATCACAATGAAACCTCAAAGCATAAATTGATAATAAATATTATACTAGTGATTTTTGTGTATTGACGAATCGACTCTAAATCCGTTGTGCTGCGTTCTTTAGGGAGTTTAAAACCGCAATACTTGAAATTTTTAAACGCCACGCTATTAAATAGCCTTTACTAATTTATATTATTCAATCTTTAATGCACTCACTAATTGGCGAATTAAATTCCGATATTCCGTCAGGCCCGACGATTCATCACTCGTACTTCGTTCCGATTCACAAACAAACCTGAGCGTCCGACGACGACACGACGACGACCGACGATGGCGCCGACGACAGTGAGGAGTCGACAACGCGCGCTACGTGGCCCTTGCCGATCGCAGCTGACGGCCTACAGCGCCACCTGTGACGTGGGGAGCGCACTGCAGGCGGAGGCACAGCTAGAGGCTCTGGATCGATGATGAGGAATTGTGTGAGGCGTCAGATCACGGCAATAATCACATAAGAGAGAGATCGCTTACTGTAGAATGACCTGACATCTCTACGGCCAGTATACTAACCGCGCACAAGCATTCGCATGCTTCATTCACCCTACCACCCCCACATTCACCGCACCCACGCATAACCTTACTGCCCCTCACAGTCCCACCCACTCACACATAGCGACTACCACCCCCACAGTATCAGCTATACGTCACCCATAAATCCTACCCAACCACACAGAGGCAGTGCAACCCCAACCCTTCCTTAACCCTTTCGTGTATGCGTCGAGGACACAGCCTTCTCAAACGCCTTGCTTGCATTCACACGCGACTTCCTAATCAGGCAAGACCCCCCTCTACTGACGAATCACTATCATCGACGTGGGTGTGCGTAGACGAGCGAAGATACGATCGACGATATTAAAATCGATTCGATACAGGACAGTCTAGCGTCACCTCGCGTAATACCGGGTCTAACCCCGACGATAAAATGCACAAATAACTGGAATATTCTCCGCGCAAACACGCGCATTTCAGCGCTGAGTTCCCGTCCATTTGTGTACTCATGCAGACCCGTCCTGTGTCGCTGATATAACGCTGCTACAGTACGCTAAAGAGCTATCATGGCAAACGAGAGAAAAACTGAATAGTGATGTGTTGCGTGTGTGTTTGTGTGGTGTGTGTGTGTGTGTGTGCTGTTGTGTGTGGTTGTGTTTGTGTGTGTGGCCTTGTGCGTATGGCGTGGACGGTGCGTGTGTTTTGGTGTGTATGTGGTTTGTGGTGTGTGTGTGTGTGTGTGTGTGTGCGTGTGCGTGTGCGCGTGCGTGTGCGCCGTGCGCGTGCGCGGTGCGCGTGCGCGTGGCGTGCGCGTGCGCGTGCGCGTGCGTGTGCGTGTGCGTGTGCGTGTGCGTGTGTGTGTGTGTAGCGCGTCGTCCATTCATCATCAGGTTCGGCTATGTTCCGTGCGTGCGTGAGAAAACCCCGTAGCTGGCACTAACGAGTTCTGGTGGCGGAGATGACTATTATTATTCTCTGATCAAAACCTTATCGAATCATTATATTCAAAAACATGCTCAAACGTAAAATCTAAAAGGCTGCGCTCTGATCGGTTTTAATGATTTCGTTAAAGTTGCACGTCAATAAGTATTAAAAATCGTAATTATGTCCAATTAATTCGGCGAATTTCATAAAGAAGATTCGAGCGATTATAAATAGTCCAGTCGGATTATATGCTAAAGATTGAAGACTACAAACTCATACATAAATATATATCTTACATACTGGTACACACACACATGCGCGTCACCGCACGCACGCAACGCACACTGCGACAACGCGCGCACCACACACACTCTCTCTCTCTCTCTCTCTCTCTGTCCACTCTCTCTCCTCTTCTCTCTGTCTCTCTCTCTCTCTCTCTCTCTCTTCTCTCTCGCTGCTTCCGCCTCTCTCCGCCTCCTCTCCTCTCCTCCTCTCCTCGTCTTCTCTCCTCCTTCTCTCTCTCTCTCTGCTCTCCTCTCTTCATCGGCACACCGCGCACGACATCCACGCACACACACAGTCGAGCCGCAGGGCCACAAGAGCGCGCGACACAGGGGAAGCCACCAAGTCACGCACGCACAGCCGACGGCACGCAGCGCACGTACGAGGCACTAGCAGAGGATGAACACAGCAGGTCGCGCCGTGCTCTGCCTAGCATTCACACGAACCGCGATTCTTAACGATGTATTCTGTCCCCCCCTGGGTGTGTTCGGGCCTGGCGCGCGGAGCCGACGGCGCGCTGCACGTGCGAGGTAATAGATTTTTTTTCCGCAATACAGCCAGCACACAGTATTGCTGCTGGGGACTGACTGTGTTGCTAACCTGCTGCCTGCTGCTGCTACGACTCGTGCTGCTGGCTGCTGGCTCGCTGCTACTGCTGGCTGGTGCTGCTGCTCGCTGGCTGCATGCTGCTGCTGCGTGCTGCGCTACGTGCTGCTGCTACTACTACTGCTGGTGCCTGCCCGCTACTGCTGCTACTGCTGCTGGTGGTGGTGGTGCTATGCTGCTGGCTGTTTCTGCGCGCCTGCTTGTTGCTGCTGTACGCTCGCTGCCTGCTGCTTCTGCTGCTAGGTGTGGTGCTACTGCTTGCTGCTGCTGCTCTGCTGCGCTGTGGTGGTGTGGTGCTCTGTCTACTGCTGCTGCTGGTGGTGGTGGTGCTGCTGAAGCGCTGCTGCTGCCTGCTGGGGGTGCTGTGGTGCGTGCTACGTGCTGGTGCGTCGCTGCTGCTGCTGGGTGGTGGGTGTAGCGTCGCTGCTGGGGCTGCTCGCTGCTGCTGCTGGTGTGGTGGTGGTGGTGGTGCTACTGCTGCTGGCTGCTGCTGTGGTGGGGGTGTCTGCTGCTGCGTGGTGGTGGTGTGGTGCTTGCTGGCTGGCTGCTGGTGTGTGTGGTTGCTGGCTGCTGCTGCTGCTTCTAGCTGGCTGGTGTGGTGGTGTTGGTTACCTACATAACCATACTGACAGCTCGCTTTGTACAGGGGAAAGCTGCGATAGGTTGTGATCCGTGGCAGCTGTAAGCCTGCGTGCCTAACATGATTTTGTCCGCAATTATCACCACATGTAATGTATTTGATGGTTGCTCTAGGCCCCCGCTCGCCTTCCTACAACACATACACACTCGCCATGACACACGCGCGCGGCCAGCGCGCACACACACACACACACACAACACACACACACACACACACACACGCGCCACACACAACACACACACCACACACACACACCACCACGACTCACACCACACACACACACACAGCACAACGCACGCACACACTACACACACACACACCACACACACACACATGTCTCACACACACACACACACACACACACACACACACACACACACACACACACACACGAGACCCTCTGCGTGCAGGTCTGAGTGCGTGGTGGTGCGTGTGGATTGTTCGCTGGTTGTGGAATATTCACCATGCAGCCATCTCTCCTCGCCATCCTCCCCCTCTCTTCCTTTCTCCCCTCTCCCCCCTCCATCTCCACCTCCCTTCTTCACTCTCTCCCTGCCTCTCCGTCCCCCTCCATCTCTACTTCCCGTCTCTCCTCTCCTTCTTCCTCCCCTCCTCTCTCCCTTCCTCTCTCCCCGCGCTCTTCCCCTCCTCCCCTCCTCTCCTCCTTCTCTTTATCACTGACACGTACATTCTCCTTACAGGCGAGGGCGACCAGGACGTGGACGTCGTCTCCTCCTCCCTCCCTCGCCCTCCTCCCCTCCCTCCCCTCCCCCTCCCATCCTTCTCTTCATCACTGACACGTACATTCTCCTTACAGGCGAGGGCGACCAGGACGTGGACGTCGTCTCTGCTAACTTCCGCTCCGACGACGACGACGACGACGACGATGACGAAGACGTCGCCACCACGACGGCAACGCCCTCTATCGGCACGACGGCGCGACCGCCGACGACGGCGACCCCCACGACGACGACGACGACGACGACGGCGGCGTCGCAGGCCGACGACTTTTTCATCAGCACGACGTCACGGCCGACGCGCGACAGCAACAACGCCACGCGCTCGCCCGCGCAGTCGACGACGCGCTCCATCTTCGTCACGGAGACGATCACGGAGTACCCGCAGCGCCGCCGCTCGACCGTCATGGCGGCGCCACCCGCAGAGAAGCCGACGACGAGCACGGTGGCGCCACCTATCGGGACGGACGAGAGTCGGTCGGCAAGCGAGGACCGGCAGAGGAAGACGGACAGTGTTGGGTTGATTATTGGTATTGCTGTAGCCGTGCTCATCGCTTTGCTCGCTCTCATAGCCGTACTCTACCGAGTCTGTAGCAAGAAGGAAGGCACGTACAAGGTCGACGAGAGCAAAAACTACGGTTTCGCGCCGACAGCGGTCGCCACCACCGCGGTGGCGGCCGCACCGCAGGCGAACGGGGGCATCAAAAATAACAATGGCAAGGCAGGGAAACTACCAAAGAAGAAAGATGCGAAAGATGTTAAGGAATGGTACGTGTAGAGCTACGGAGGGGGGAACGGGGGGAACGGGGGGTGGGGCAGGATGACGGGGATCATTTTCAGTAATCTGTGATGTAAATACTTGAATATCAACATGCATGTAGTGAAGGTGCGTACGTGCGTGCACACATATGCTCCGTCATGTAACAAATGTGTGCTTTCTGATCGTGTTCACAAGCGCTATGTCAACGGTGTGTAGATTTGTCGGGAGGTGCTGTAATATGTAATGATGTTCTCATTAGTGTTTGCTTGCCAAATGATTTTAATCAAACGTGAACACACGTACGATTTTTACGAGTATTATTATTTTGAATCTCTTAGTTAAACGTGTCCCCCTTTGTTTAGTGGAAGTACATATAACTGTGCATATATGCCCACGAGGTTTTGCATAAATATAATATCCATATATAGATATACAGCGCTAGCGCAGTTACGGTATATTGAAAATGTAACGTAGTTTTTTGTTTGTTTTTAATCAACGATACACAGACTTTAGATGTGGCTGAAGGTAGATGTTAGATCCAATCACCAAGTCTGATTCAATGTCTTTTGATACATATATGTACATAATGGTAACCAAATAAGGCACTTTCAAAAGAGGACTTGAAGATTGCAGATGTTCAAACGAAGTGCAATCTTGTGTTGTAAGGTGTGTTATATGGGTCGTTAGTGGGTTGCATACGAATTCTTTGCATTCGAATTGTAAATACTAATAGTAGAACGGAGCACATTTTTATTTAGTGAAACAAGCACTCGGTATTCCCGTGGATTTCGCTAGCAGAATACTCTCGTGTGAAAACTCGGATCTTATTAATATTGAATCAGACCTGGTCAGGAAAATTTGTTGCTCGCTGTTTGATAATGCCGTTCTTTATTTCACACGAGAGAGAGAGATAGCGAGAGAGAGAGAGAGATAGAGAGAGAGAGAGAGAGAGAGAGAGAGAGAAATTATGTAATGTAACCCTGGCGGCGGGGGGAAGGGAAGTTAACGTTGACAGCTGGGCGGTCCGAGCAAGATGCCCGCCAACATGGCCGCCAGGTTACGGCTGCGTCTTCGTACGCATAACATCGCTAGCGGTGGTTCCGCATGAGAGTGGCTCGCACGCACGGTGACGCCGCGAGGGGGCGTGGCGGGCGAGTACTTGTCAACGCTGTTATCAGTAGTTTAATGTTTTAACGGAATCGATTTTTGTTTTACGACGATCTAACGAGCGAAACAGGTGAAATTGAGAAGGCAGCATCTTCGGTCAATACCAGTAGTAAACAACACGCTTGTTCGCAGAGACGTGTGCAAATAGTATTTATGACGTTTGAGCAGAAATTACGTGTCTATAACCCGCATTCGAAAAATCACAGAAATTGATTATTCTTCTAGAGAATTTGTTGACAACGAAACTAGTGTTGTGCTGTTCCATTGTCAAAAATGTCAAGCAAAATACATACATCAAGTAATTGCCATCTAACTAAAGAAAAACACAAGCAGAAATCAAAGATGTCCCCCCGAATAACCATGGTTACTAATTTATAACAAATCACAATAAACCTCAAGCATAATTGATAATAAATATTATACTAGTGATTTTTGTGTTATTGACGAAATCCGTTGTAAATCCGTAAATTGTAATCCGTAATCCGTACTCTATAATTCCGTTGTGCTGCGTTTCTTAGGGAGTTTAAAACCGCAATAATTGAATTTTTAAACGCCACCTATTAATAGCCTTTACTAATTTAATTATTCAACTTTAATCACTCACTAATTGCGAATTAAATTCCGATATTCCGTTCAGGCGACGAATTCATCACTCCGTACTTCGTTCCGATCACAACACCTGAGCCGCCGACGACGACGACGACGACGACGACGACGACGACGACGATGGCGCCGACGACAGTGAGGACGACAACGTCGCGCCCGCCCTTGCCGGATGCGCAGCTGACGCCTACAGCGCCACCTGTGAGCGTGGTGGAGCCACTGCAGGCGGGAGCACAGCTAGAGGGCTCTGGATGCGATGATGAGGAATTGTGTGAGGCGTCAGGATCAGGCAAGTATCACATAGAGAGAGGTTCGCTTACTGTAGAATGACCCTGACTCTCCTTACGCCAGTACTACCTACCCCCACAGTAGCATCCAATGCTTCATTCACCCTACCACCCCCACAGTTCCACCCCACCCACCAATAACCTTACCCCCCTACAGTCCCACCCCACTCACTCATAGCCCTACCACCCCCACAGTATCACTACACCCACCCATAATCCTACCAACCCCACAGTAGCAGTGGCACCCCAACCCTTCCTTAACCCTTTCGTGTATTGCGTCGAGGAACAGCCTTCTCAACCGCCTTGCTTGCATTCACACGCGCCCTTCCTAACAGCAGACGCCCCCCTCTACTGACGAATCACTATCATCACGTGTGTGGCGTACACGAGCGAAGAATACGAATCGACGAATTAAAATCGATTCGATACAGGACAGTCCTAGCGTCACTCCGTAATACCGGGTCTTAAACCCCGACGATTAAAATGCAAAATAACTGCGATATGTCTCCGCGAAAACCCGCGCATTTCCAGCGCTGGAGTTTCCCGCCATTTGTTACTCATGCAGACGCGCGTCTGTGTCGCTGATATAACGCTCTACATACGCTTAAAGACTATGCATGGCAACGAGAGAAAAACTGAATAGATGTGTGCGTGTGTGTTTGTGTGTGTGTGTGTGTGTGTGTGTGTGTGTGTGTGTGTGTGTGTGTGTGTGCCTGTGCGTATGCGTGTGCGGTGCGTGTGGTTGTTGGTCGTGTTGTTGTGTGTGTGTGTGTGTGTGTTGTGTGTGTGTCGTGTGCGGTGGATGTCGCTGTCGTGATGCGCGTGCGCGTGCGCGTGCGCGTGCGCGTGCGCAGTGCGCGTCTGCAGCGTGCGCCGTGGGCGTGTGCGTGTGCGTGTGCTGTGCGGTGTGTGTGTCGTAGGCGTCGTCATTCATCATCAAGTTCGGCTTATTTCCGCCTGTGCGGGAGAAAACCGCCGTAGCTTCACTAACGAGTTCTGGTGTGCGGAGATCGCTATTATTACTCTGACAAAAGCTTTATCGAATCATTATATTCAATAAACATCTCAAACGTAAAAATCTAAAAGCTGCGCTCTGATCCGTTTTAATGATTTCGTTAAAGTGCACGTCAATAGATTAAAACGTAATTATGTCCATTAATTCGGCGAGATTTCATAAAAGAAGATCGAGCGATTATAAAATTAGTCCAGTCGATTATGATGCTAAAGAGTTGAAGACACAAACTTCATACTACATATATATCTTGACATACTGGTACACACACACGCGCGCACGGCACGCACTCGCAACGCACAACTGCGCACAACGCGCGCACACACCACACTCTCTCTCTCTTCTCTCTCTCCCTCTCTGTCTCATCTCTCAGTCCTCTCTCTCTCTCTCTTCTCTCTCTCTCTCGCTCTATCTCTGCTCTCCTCTCTCGCCTCGCTCTCCCTCTCCTTCTCTCTCTCTCGATCTCTCTCTCCTCGCTTCTCTCTCATCTCTCTGGCTCTCTCTCTCTCTCATCACGGCACCACCGCGCACGACTCCACGCACACCTACTAGATCGGAGCCGCAGGGCTCACAGAGGAGCGCGCGGATTCCACACACGGGGAAAGGCCACAACACACACGTCGGCAACGCACGCACAGCACGCCACGGCACGCAGGTCGCACGGTACGCAGGCACTACAGGAGGATGAACACAGCAGGGTCGCGCCGTGCTGCTGCACTCAGCATTTCAAGAAACACGCCGATTCTTAACGATGTGATTCTGTCCCCCCCCCCCTTTGGGTGTGTTCGGGGCCTGGCGGCGGAGCCGCGGCGCGCTGCGTGCGAGGTAATAGATTTTTTTTCCGCATACAGCCAGCACACTAGTATTGCTGCTGGGGACTACTGCTGCTTGCTAACCCTGCTGCTGCTGCTGCTGCTACACTCTGCTGCTGGCTGCTGCTCGCTGCTACTGCTGCTGGTGCTGCTGCTCGCTGGCTGCTGCTGCTGCTGCTGCTGTGCTACGTAGCTGCTGCTATCTACTACTGCTGGTTGCTGCCGCTACTGCTGCTACTTGCTGCTGGTGGTGGTGGTGCTATGCTGCTGGCTGTTTCTGCTGGCTGCTGTTGCTGCTGCTAACTGCTACGCTGCCTGCTGGCTGCTGCTGCTGGTGGTGGTGCTACTGCTTGCTGCTGCTGCTGCTGCTGCCTGGTCGGTGGTGTGGGCTGCTACTGTCAGCTGCTGCTGCTGGTGGTGGTGGTGCTGCGAAGCGGCTGCTTGGGCTGGCCTGCTGGTGGTGGTGTGCTACTGCTGCTGCTGCGCGCTGGTGGTGGTGGTGTGCTGCTGCTGCTGGTGGTGGTGCTGCTGGCTGCTGCTGCTGCTGCTGGTGTGGTGGTGAGTGGTGGTGGCTACTGCTGCTGCTAGCTGCTGGTGGTAGTGGGTGTGCTGCTGCTGCTGCGTGGTGGCTGGTGGTGGTGCTTGCTGGCTGCTGCTGGTGTGTGGTGGTGGTGGCTGCTGCTGCTGCTTCTAGCTGCTGGTGGTGGTGGTGGTTGGTTAACCTTACAATAAGCATACGACAGCTCGCTTTGTACAGGGGAAACGCTGCGAACTAGGCTTGTGATACCGTGCAGCTGTAAAGCCTGCGTAGCCAACATGATGTTTGTCCGCAAATTATCAGCCTACATGTAATGTATTGATCGGTTGTTCTAGGAGCTACCCCGCTCGCCTTGCCTACACACATACACACCGCAATGGACACACGCGCAGCGGCGCAGGCGCGCACACACACACACACACACAGACACACACACACACACACACACACGCGCGCACGACAACACACACACACACCACACACACACACACACAACCACACGACACGCCACACA
>NW_014577697.1:185737-189610 GCF_000485595.1 Priapulus caudatus
GAGAGGGAGAGAGGTAGAGAAGAGAAGAGAGAGCGGGAGAAACAGAGCGTCGGGGGATCCAAGA
Source organism: Priapulus caudatus (assembly GCF_000485595.1). Taxonomy (NCBI): domain Eukaryota; kingdom Metazoa; phylum Priapulida; class Priapulimorpha; order Priapulimorphida; family Priapulidae; genus Priapulus; species Priapulus caudatus. The sequence continues at coordinate 185,802 of NW_014577697.1, forward strand.
AGAGGAGGAGGAGAGGGCGAGAGAGAAAAAGAGAAGAAGAGAGAGACGATGAGAGACTGAGAGTTGGGGGGGGGGAGAAGAGAGGAGAGACGGAGCGGAGAGAGAGCGGGGCGGCGAGAAGAAAAACAGAGAGACGAGAGAGAAAAGAAGAAAGAAGAGAGAGGGAGAGAGAGAAAGAAGACAGAAAGGGAGAGAGAGAGAGAGAGAGAGAGGAGAAAGAGAGAAGAAGAGGTAGAGAGAGAGAGAAGAGAGAGAGAGAGCGAGAGCGAGAGGAGAGAAGTGAGACGAGAAGGGAGAAGAGAAGAGAGAGAGAGAGAAGAGAGAGAGAGAGAGAGGCAAAGCAGAGATGAGAGGAAGAGAGAGACGAGAGAGAGAGGAGAGAGAGGAGAGAGAGAAGAGAGGAGAGAGAGAGAGAGAGAGAGAGGAGAGATCTCGCTTGCTCTTCCACAATGGATAGTTGAAAGTATCATGGGACAATATCAACCTGGGGTGCTTAATATAGTAACATAGGTGACGGGCAGTAGGTGACGGATGACCAACGCAGCATACATGCTTGTAGAACTGTTACGCAGGACATTAAAACTTGCTTATGTGAGGCTGTCGCCATCAGTAGTGCAGAGTGAGGCGTAGAGGTGCCTGCGGGTGCTGCGCGTGCAGTTATGTGTGTGTGTGTGCAGCTGTGTCGTGTGTGCTGTGTGTGTGTGTGTGTGTGTGTGTGGGTGTGTGTGTGTGTGTGTGTGCGCTCGTGCGATGCGCGTGCGTCGCGTGGTTGCTGTGTGAGTGTGTGTGGTGTGTGTGTGTGTGGGCGTGGGCGTGTGCGTGCGGTGCGTTCGCGTCGGCGTGCGCGTGATGTGTGTGTGCGACGCGTGTGTGTGTGGTGCTGCGTGGTGCGTGCGTGCGATGCTTGGTGCGTGCGTGATTGGGATGTCTAGCAGTATTTCCAGTTTCCAGCAGCGAGTAGGCTACGTAGTACTACGAGTACGCATGGACTGCGTTACTGTGTGTGCGCGAGGCGGGCAGGTGTTGCTGTTGCATTCGCGTTGCCAACGTAAAAAAACATTGGTTCAACTTATGCCATTGAGCAATGGTGTTGTAACCTAGCAGCGTTCGCTTTGTCATGATGTCGCACCTACTTCAAAAACGTGTTCCGCTGCTGCTTGATTCACACACATGTACACGCGCGCGCGTGCGTGCGTGCGTGCGTATGGGTGTGTGCGTGCGTTCATGTGTGTGCGTGCGTGTATGTGTGTGTACGTGCGTGCTTGTGTGTGTGTGTGTGCGTGCGTGCGTGCATGTGCAGCAGTGAAGGCATTCTCGTCTGTAATTCGCCCACAGCGTGCATGCCTACCGTATGTTATGTTGGTAAAAACCCACGCCTCTACTAGGACAGGAGCCAATATACAGGTGTATTGCAAGTGTGTTGCGGCTACTGCGCTACGGGCCCCCAGATATGGCAGCCGGGGGCGAAACCATACTTACGTAAGGCTGATAGACTTGATTACTCATGTGTTACTGATAACCCGCCGGTATTTGATAGCCCCCGTTATCGGCAGACGATCCGGGCCACCGCCGCCACCATATCTACATCTACAGCTACTGCTGTTACTCGTAATAGTTGTTATCATAGTCCGACACGCGCGCTGGCAGCAGTGCTATCAGACTGCCGTGCGTGATAACTTGTTACTAGATGGCGATCGATTAGGGGCGATCGATTAGGGGCGATCGATTAGGGTGATCGATTAGGCCGTATCTCTATGCTAACCTGATTTGTTTACGTGAGCGTGTTGTTAATGGCGCATCTTACGTGGTTCTGTGGTGTGCGGTTTCCCGCGTCTTTTATATAGCAAACAAAACGTGAGAACGCTTCTTCTAGAATCTTCCATTTTTGTTTCTTTTATGATGAAGGGGTCCATATCAATGGAGACGATATAGGTTTTTTTCTTTCGGACGCAAATTAAATAGTGATTTGTGTTGAGCTCCGATGATGGTGATGTTTGTGTTGTTTTATTCTAGCCTTTACGAAGCAGATATCCGTGACTAGATACGTTCCTGTAGGTGAGATACAGTCACGGCGTGTTATTTTGGAGCGAAAATATGCGATTCGACGCATTTCTCTCGGCGCCGGTGGTGACACATTTTTTCATTCAATACGATATTCATTGTCACAAAGAGCTGATATCAAACACACTTACAAAAACATGCCAGGCGCGGGAGGTTGATGTGACGTCATCATTAATTAAATCCGAGTTTGCGGGGACTATTATACTGATCGTTATTGGACCACGGCGCAGCAGCGCCAGATGGTGTCGGTGCGCATGCGCGTGGACATTTTACGGTTGTCGCGAATTCCGCTTTGTTGACATGTTTGTTTGTATGTTTATAACGAGGCGACACACACACGGGAGCGTACGACGACCGGTAACGGTAAAACCCGAAGTCGAACGAATGCCTGCTTTTTCTTGTATTCCTCGTTTGATTGAACTTTCTTTTTTGTAATCTATGTTTAACAGTATTATTTGTACATTCGTGTATACATATCACTGTACTGTCGTTGAGAGTATGAAAACAACTCACTTCACTCGATTGCTTTGTTTTCCATTCATGTGTAAAGTATATGTCACGATTCGACTTATATAAACTGCGTTTATCTTATACTCGGGCTCCGATGTTAGCCTATGCCTGTAACTTGATGTGTATGTACATGTATAAAGGTAAAATAAATTCTGCCTGAAATGTGTTATACGATAAGATTCTTCCAGCACAGTTCATTTATATATTTCCATTATTTATTGATGTCTTCATTGATATATGTTATGTGTTACAAGTATGGCAATGGGCGGTGAAATGCCGCTCAATGTATATTCGCTAATAGTTGAGATTTTGTCCGTGTATCTTCTAGTATGGTATTGTATGGTTGGGAATATATTCAACATCAATGGTCATGAAGTAATTGATTAATAATTTTATGTTTCGACAGCTTATAAATTGATCTGCTAGAAATAAAGGTCAATGTGATTGTTTCTCAGATACATCCAAGAAATAAAAAAGGGGTAAAATACTCTTCCTAAAACTTTGAACACCTGATAGAAATGTTGATAGAACGTTGAATAGTTTATCAACTCGTCGACTTTCCCACAGTGTAAACATTAGCAATTAGGTCACCAACAACGAGAAATCAACAATTTCAGTCGTTGCATATATTGGTGAAAGTAACGATGTATGAATGTTCTAAGACATGTTAGCTTTGCTGTTACGCAAGCAGTACAGGTAAGTACCTCAACGGGTGTGTTTCACGAAGTAATGGCTTTTATTAAGATAGACACGCGGGATGCGACAACGTGGTGTGATTCAAAGTGATGCAAGCCCGCATGGCAAGCAATGAAATGCAATGCAATACACTGCAATGCAATGCAATGCAGACCGGTTCAAAGTAGCTATGGAGTGAGTGCCTACACGTGGTATTGCGATAGCAGTGACCCTTCGTGGAAAATAAATGCGTAAATGATTGGCGTGTGTGTGGGTGCATGCATGCGTGTGAACCTTGTGTGTTTGTGCGTGTGAATGTTGTGCGTGCGCGTGCGTGTGAATGTTGTGCGTGCGCGTGCGTGTGAATGTTGTGCGTGCGCGTGCGTGTGAATGTTGTACGTGCGCGTGCGTGTGAAACCTGTGTGTGTGCGTGCGTGTGAATGTTGTGTGTGCGCGTGCGTGTGAATGTTGTGCGTGCGCGTGCGTGTGAATGTTGTGCGTGCGCGTGCGTGTGAATGTTGTGCGTGCGCGTGCGTGTGAATGTTGTGCGTGCGCGTGCGTGT
>NW_014577697.1:189620-197678 GCF_000485595.1 Priapulus caudatus
GAAATTTGACATATTAACATTTTCTTAACATTTAACATGAACCTGCCTGGCTACCAGCACCTGGCTACCAGCACCTGGCTACCAGCACCTGGCTACCAGCACCTGGCTACCAGCACCTGGCTACCAGCACCTGGCTACCAGCACCTGGCTACCAGCACCTGGCTACCAGCACCTGGCTACCAGCACCTGGCTACCAGCACCTGGCTACCAGCACCTGGCTAATCTGTTTTTCTCCACTTCACGTAGTGCTAGTATAGATTAGACGTATAGTATGCATATATATATACACATATATGTATATATATATATATGTCGACCCGGTGTGAACCTACACACACGTCATGAATGCCATGACGCAAACGGCAGACGTTTCAGCCAATCAGGAGCGAGTACAGATCACGAAATCAGATGCGCCCCGCTATGATGCGCCCCCTTCAGTGAGCGGCGCCCCCTTTTGGCGCCCCCCTACGCATTGGGCGCCCCCTTTTGGCGCACCCTGCGCCCCCTTTTAGCGCCCCCAAACCACGTGGCGCCCCCTTTCTGTACACGGCGCCCCCCTTTTAGCGCCCCTGGAACACCCCGGCGCCTCCCTCGGCGCCCCCTATTGGCGTCCCCTCGTAGACAGGTACCTAGGGTATATAAGGAGGAGAAAACACGCTGAAGAACACAGTTTTTTTCAGCTGTAAAAAGTTAGAAGAACCTGACGAAGACTACCACAAGTCGAAACTAGTCGTTCATTGCTAACTTCGTGTAGCAATTTCTTAAACGAAACTTTTTTTATATACATTTATAATGGCAACAACAAACCATCAAGCTAAATCCCCGTGGGGTAGCTCAGTCGAGCTGTGCCCCGTAGAGGCTGTCCAGGCCTCTTCTACACATATGTCCTTAAATTCACCAGACCAGGACGGCCCAGCATCCCATGGATCCGGGTACAGCAGCACCCTTATCACCACACTCATGGATTTAGACTTACCCTCCCCCCGAAACCAAGGGGAGGTTGCGAGTAATAGCCCTGCCTCTTCGCAGCAACACGACAAGAAGAGAAGAAAAACTACAGAAGACTCGCCAGTCATGCAGCCGCGCAAAGTTATAGGGGTCCACCCAACTGACACCCCTATAATGATAGACGCTGCAACATCTCCAATCCAGATCAATATCAACAAAAACGCACCAGGGTTACGAGTACCCAAAGAAGCTGAGCCTGTGTTCTGCAAACTGCGCAACCTGAAGGATAAGCTTCAAAGGTACGAGACTCACAAATCTCGTTTGGAAGAGAGCGTTGAACACCTCCGTGACATTACCAAACGAGACATGAGCAGACCCGTCAGTGCTCATTTTACACGCGACAACCACACCGCAGCGGATTTTCAGTGCAGGGGCATTGAAAAAATATTCTCGGACCCCCCCCCCTCGAACATCCACACACGATCCGCATCCGCATCAGAAAAAAAAGAGAAGCCTATTGGATCCACAATCTAAACACCATCCAACCATACGGACTCAACCTACGGGTCGAAATACCGGGATGGATAGAAGACTATCACAATAACCCTGCCAGCATGGAACGTGAGGCTATCCCTAGCCAGACGACCCCAGGGTAGCGAGCAGTTCGTTTCACTTTTTAACACGTATGTATGTATGTATATGATAGAATACATGTGGCTATACCGAGCTGTAGACCGTCTGTACTGTAAAGTCTATTGATTTTGTTAAACCTTTAATGTATTTTCTGTAATGGCGTCGGAAACTCGAGCATATAATAAATCTCCATTTTATTCCGGCTGGTTTTATTCCAGAAATTGGTTTCTATTAGGCTCACGTTTTATTGCTTTATTGTTTAAAGATCATATAAGCTAGTTTGTACATAAATAACAAAACCCCGCAACTGCGTACGTTCTATGTGGATCAGTTATTCACGAATATTCATGATTTGCTAACATGCTTCCTTATACCCACTACTTAAACCTTAGCTTGATGATTTCTAAAAAATCTAAAATAGACAAAATATACAAACATAAAAATTACTCACATAGAATCGTGTACAATAAAAAAGTAGATTTTTATGCATTTTCTTTACCTTACAGAATATCCAAATAAATATACTTTTCTTAGATAATTAAAATAACGTATACTATTTTTATAATCACAATTTATACTGTAAACATGTTTAATAAAATTAACAAGGTGCACAACAAAAATATAAATGATAAACGACGTGATTACTGCTCAAGTCACACTGGAATTTGTAATTCAATATTCCCTAGCTGGTCTCCTATACACATGTATATTTGTTTGTTTATTGTTAATTTATGTATGTATTTGTATTCATTTATTTCGTAAATAATAAATGTTCTGTATACGCTGGAATGCACATAATATTATAATAAGTGCATGTAATATACACGGCTGCATGCCTGCATGATTATGATCGTTCTGCGCCATCTGTTGAGAGGAAAGTTAATAAATATCACTGTTCACTTCAATGAATGTACCGGACATCATTTTTTTGCCGAGTTCATGTTCTACCAAAAAACGACATCCTAGTCGATCGCCGCGCTGCTTATTGCAAAGGCATGTCATGTGCTTAGTGCTTAGTGACTGGGTTGATTTTCGCGAGGCAACCTCAGCAGAGACAGGTCTTAACCAGTATCGGTAAGTTAGATCGCGGTTAGGGATACGAACGAGAGTAAGCATGCTATTATTGCATGCTGGCTGCTATGTGCCGAGTTGGTTGATAATAAGCAGTAAAGTAGCAAGGATTTATCGCCCGCTGTAGGTACTGTACTGTAGCTCGCCGGCTATTGAAAAAACCCACGATATAACTGGTTATGATCTGTGTACATTCGATCATGTAGTAAGTGATACTTGTATCAGTGTGCCACATAACTTTATCTGGACGTATCAACGATGACCTAACCTAATTATGAACGTGAGAAGCACTGTGCATGTGATTAATTATATTCGTCCACATATTCTGTCTGGCTGACACTAAAAATGGTGTAAGTATATTATTTCGCATATTTCCCAGATAAAACGTATACTAAGATTTTACATGTGGATAATATTCCCATGCACAACTGCAGTTACACACGTTACAACACATCTCTGAACATTTCGGCTCGCAATCGACATTCATATTTATAGCATTACGAGTCGAATGATCGAATAGCCAAGGTAGTTTTAACCTCACATAATGCAACCCCAGCAACAAGTCGGTTATGTAGAGGTATACGCAGCAAGCTCGATCGAGTGTTACCTGGTCTGCTATGCTTCAGCGATTTTCCTCTAAGGGCACGCAGTGAGTCAGCTGGCTAAAAGTGATATGTCTAGAATAATAATGCTCATGCATGTCTGTGCGTAGGGTGTGGCATGTAATTGGTAGGATTTGCGGCTGTATTGTCGACATTTGCTGTTTTGTGACAACAGGTCCCACGCTGGAAGCAGCACACAATTCAATAAAAAAAACAAGTTCAGTGTCAGATTGGCTAGATGTTCTTTTGTTGTTACCAAGGCAACATGCACACTAAAAGAAATGTAGTATGCAGCCTCTAGGGTAGGCAGCAGACTGATGTTTTGTTAGGTGTACTAGACAGCTGTAAGGAGCCATATCAACTAGTCTAGGTCAAATGAAGTGCACACTGCATATTACACAGATAGCGCATTACTAAGGCTAAGAAAGTGCGCATAACTTCATTTACATCGGCAGAACTCAGCATCCGAAAATAGCCTCATCAAAATTCTTCAGACATGCAGTGTTTATTAAGACCCTGAGCTAAGTAACGCACATAAAAACTGTGCATGTTTGAAACAGAACTTGAGAGTTTGGGGAGGTGCACAATGCACCAGCGAAGATATATATATGCCAACTGCTGAGATTTATATGAGTCATTAATTTGGCTTCAGATGTTGTGTGTGTGTCGACGCAAGAGATGGTCTCATCTTGGTGAGACAGCTGCATTAATTTACCAAATGGTGTGCGTCCAGACGAGTTGACTATGGAACTACTAGAATTTTGTTACCCCTGCAGAAATATTTACAAAAGAAGAAAAAGAAGAAGGAAAATGTACATGCGATATTTATTCTCATGGTATTTACAAGACTGGGACCCTACAGAAAATGAATGAATGGTATACGTATTGGTTTCAGGATTAGGAGACTTACCACGTCTCAATTTCAATCAAGAATTTATGATTTTACTTCACTGAAATCGGTGCCAAAACATCCGTTTTTTTGACAGGCAGTTTTGTTCAGCTGCGTTGTATCAATCAAAATGGCAGCAGTAGGGTTTTGGTGCGTTGGATTGAAATTCAGAACATTAGGTTATGTTGCAAAATCAATATGTGAGCGTGTGGTGCTCCTGAGCTGGGAAATATATCCCGTTTGCAACCAAGTTGATACTGATAGGAAAATTTGTCGAAATGCATCTGGCCCAAGTTCCTAACACCAGCAATGTTCACTCTTTTGTGTACTCATTACACAATTATATCGATAAGCATCGTTATTCTGGCGTGCCAGTGACTCACAGCATGACATCAGTAAATCATGGTTTTTGCAGGACTTACTTTTAAATGCCACGGTGCTGCATGTCTACATGTACATGTATTCGGCAAACTAGCATGCTTCAAATCAGCCCCAGGCCTCCCTTTGGATGTTTTAAAGTCTGAGCCAAGTTATTTTTTACCCATCTATAAAAAAACTTTAGTTACTGTTAACTTTATCGTATGTGCTGAGCAAAGCATATATAAACAGGTGATGGGTGTGGGTATGGAAAAAGAGGTGTACGTACGAAAACAGTTTACAAGCGCGATTTCATTATTCAATCGTAATTTTGTGAGCAGTTAATTTATTCGCAATTTTACTCGCCACTTAGTAAAGTAAAATCGCCATCGGTATTTCTTCGTCTTTAATATAGTTCCTTCTCTCCTCGTGGAGAATAGGGCTGGATTATTTATTTATTACATTTTTCGAAGGTGGCGAACACCAGCAGTAGCCCTGCATATATCCCCCATCCTATGATTCTTTGACAAGGTTGACTACGAGCACAAACTGTAGGTTTGCTGCTCACAGGTGTCAATTTTGTTAACATATATATATTGTTTACCCTGCTGGCTCGGCAGCCAATCTTGGGAGGAAATGGATGGCAGGGTAGGACTTTTACTTCCTGCGCAGTTAGCAGAGAATGCATGTATATATATATGTATATATATATATATATATACATATATATATATATATAGACGTAGTACAAAATCGTTTTTCGTATTCCCAGGCAGCCGATGATGTACTTTTTAGCAATCGCGCGAGAGAGACCCGAATTTAAACCGCGTTTATTAATAAATCTACAGACTGCTGCAACTCTCTGATGCTGATGTCACGCCTGCGAAAACTCGTCAAAACCAAATAGCTAACATCACTGCTCCAGCTGCTCTAAGTAACGGCTTTACTATCAGTGTAAAAACAAGATGGCTCGCAGAAGCGAGGACGCCATTTTAGTTTTGTGTTAACAACATTGACAGATTTCGTTAGAGGTATTCATGCTGAAAGGGTTACGGTATAAATGCGCCAAACTGATGTAAGTGTTTGCCGATCTTTTCGCTGATGCGTATTTAGGGAACAAAGTTCAGGTATTTTAGAAATGTCAGCAGAAATGAAGTTAGAACAAACACGCTTTAACAGTAGCAGAGCGATGCATTTCTAATCGATGTTACATAATGGCACGAACGTGGATCGGTCTAATGCGGGAACATGAAAAAAATTATTCTAACCATCCATTTAGGCATGTCCGCTCAATTGTACGCATTGTCATATGCCCTTAAGGAGTAAGCCGTTGCGTAAAGGCATTTCTTCAGAATAAAGAATAATGGTTCTTCTCGTCTCGTGAGAGTTGCTATCTCATTTAAAAAATATTCTTAATTACCTACCTCTTAGTCATTGCATAATGATTCGCTGGTAGATAATTAAAGAGCGCATTGTGTATTAGATTCACCGTAGTTTCAGCATGTGTGAGATGGGAAGTTGTAATGGGTTATCATACAGCAGTGGTAATTAACCACCATCTTCTATTAGTTGCAAATATTGGGAGATGGGTGCGAGAGAATGGATGGGGAGAGAAACCCCATAAAACACGGGGAGCCATAACACTTCTAAATCTGTTAAATTTATGTTTATTGATCGGGGAAGGGAAGGGAAGCCACATTGCCTGCCATACATTGAAGTGGCAGGGGAATAGAGGCAACAAAGCTGGTCAAATGTATATATATCTATCTCTCTCTCTCGTCTCCTCTCTCCTCTCCTCTCTGCTCTCTCCTCTCTCGCTCGCCTCATCCTCTCTCTCTCTCTCTCTCTCTCTCTCTCTCTCTCTCTCTCTCTCTCTCCTCTCTCTCTCTCTCTCTCTCTCTCTCTCTCTCTCTCTCTCTCTCTCTCTCTCTCTCTCTCTCCTCTTTCGTCTCGCTCTCTTTCTATCTCTCTCTCGTCGTCTCTCTCTCTCTCGTTATATTATATAGTATAGTATATATATATAATATATAATAAATTATTACACTTAATAAATTATAACTTTAGATAATATAATATACAAACGCGTGGTGCCACGTGTCGTAATAGTGAAAATTTCCAATTCCTAATGCTGATCCTGAATGTGTGGCTTAACTTACCATGGACGTTTGGCCGGACGTAGTGTTAGTTTTCACCAAGTTGCGAGTATACATAGTTTGTGTTTGGGGAGTCGCAGACATCTTTTTTCAGAAAATACCTTCAAACATCTGCTTTAAATACCAGCAAATTACAAAAAATATCTTCAAAGCGTTCATTGCACCATGATATGCTTTTTCGTACATTGAAATTGCAATTAAATTAGTATGTCTAAAAAATTAAGGTGAAAAAGGAGTATGCCATTTCCCCATCATTTTTTCCCCAACACGGTTTAGATTTGTATGGCTATAAGGAAAACTTTGCAGCGGAGCCTGAAATATACATCATTAGACTCAAGTGGATATTTCTTCAGGATATTTTTTTCGGTGTACCCATCATGCAAATATAATATATATAATGTGTGGTGCTGTGTGCGCGTGCGCTGATGCGTTGTGCTCGCGGCGCGTCGTGCGTGGCGTGTGAGCGTGTGTGCGTGTGTCTCGTGCTGTCTCCGCGAGTGTCATCTAACACTGCGAAACATGTACCTTATGCTACAACAAGCAATGTTTATAATATATATATTGTGTATCTACATATACTGATTATTTAATATTAAAAAAAAACAGTATACCTGTAACAGGTGACGTACAGCACACGTTACCTGTAACAGGGTGACGTACATACATGACACGTACCTGCTCACAGGCTGGCGTACATGACCACGCCACCGTAACAGCTGACATACATGGACACGTTACCTGCTAACAGGTGACGTACATTACATGACATCTACCTGTAAACAGGCTGACATACATGTTACGTACTGTAACAGGTGAACGCTACACGACACGTACCTGCTAAACAGTGACATACATGACACGATACCCGTAACAGGTGACATACACGACACGTACCTGATAACATGGTTGAGATACTACGACACGTACCTGTAACAGCTCTCCGTACATACATGACACGTACCTGCTAACACGGCTGACGTAACACGACACGTACCCGTACAACGGTGACATACATACATAGACACGTACATGTAACATGGCTGACATACCATGACACGGTACTCCGTAACAGGTGACATACTACATGACACGTACCTTGTAAACAGCGTGACGTACATGGACACGTACCTTAACAGCCGTGAATTTACATGACACGTACCCCGCTAAACAGGTGAGCGTACACGACACGTACCTTTGTAACAGGTGACTGTCACATGACATCGTACCTGTACACAGGTTATGTCTTGCATGAGCAACAATGCATTTATACCTTCGTCAGACTCCTATCAAAGGTTTCAAAAGTAATGTATATTTGTTTTCCATATTGATAGTCGACATAGTCACATGATTGCCACGTGGCTATTTCACTATTTCAACAGTGCGATCTGTTTTGTTATCTGCATTC
>NW_014577697.1:198397-200145 GCF_000485595.1 Priapulus caudatus
TACATACATGACACGTACCCGTAACAGGTGACATACATACATGACACGTACCTGTAACAGGTGACATACATGACACGTACCTGTAACAGGTGACATACACGACACGTACCTGTAACAGGTGACGTACATACATGACACGTACCTGTAACAGGTGACGTACACGACACGTACCTGTAACAGGTGACGTACATGACACGTACCTGTAACAGGTGATATGTCTTGCACTGAGCAACATGGCATTTATACCTTGTCAGACTCCTATCAAAGTTCAAAGTAATGTATATTTGTTTTTCCATATTGATATCGACATAGTACACATGATTGCACGTGGCTATTTCACTATTTCAACACTGGATCTGTTGTATCCTGCTGATGTGTTCTGTATGGCAGTAATTATGTGGTTATAGAAGCAACCATATTTAACTAAAGTAATCTTTAAAAAATGTTGCACTTTGGTTAGGTTTAGGGTTGGGGTTGGGGTTAGGATTAGGGTTTTGTTTAGAATTAGTGTTAGTGTTAGTGTTAGTGTTAGTGTTAGTGTTAGTGTTAGGGTTAGGGTTAGTGTTAGGGTTAGGGTTAGTTTAGGGTTTAGTCTAGCACATTCGTGTGCCACAGTGTTTATACACACGTGTTCATAAATGTCGTAAAATAAAATTACAAGAAAATTATGTATGCTTATAATATGTGATAGAATATTTTAAAGTGTTAATAATTTTTGTTTTTGTGATTCCATGTATGTATCAATATTAATATTTGTACGGATGAAATGTTTAGTTATGTTCAGCTGTGCTTTATAAATATTTTGAAAGGCATAATTGATTTGCTACCTTCGTAACATTTCTTTAGAAAATATGAATATATATAACGATGGCAGCATGATAAAGTTACGACAACCCAGACACAGCCAACCGATAGGAATATCCGTTAGCAGTTCTTTACTATTATAAAACAAGCTATTCTTTATGATTTAAAGTTCAAAAACCCAATAACATTTCGAAATCCCCAACTTTATTGAACCTTTTTTGGCTTATTAAGAAACATTCTCGTGTTCTTTATTGAATTCTACGATCATGATCAAAGATCATATATATGATCCAAACAAGGTAATTGCAGTTGTCATCATCTCATGCAGTACCTGCATGTGTTACCACGACTCTTGTCTACATATGGTAGCTCTACTGCTGCTACAATATTACTCCGTTCTTCATTTTATGTAGCTCTTAGAAAATTGAGAGACAGACAAGCGCATTTCAAGGGCAAACCTTCTTCAATGCAAGTTTAAAGTGAGCTGTTCTGACAGCTACACAGATAAGCGGTTATTTCAGTCTGAAATTTAGCTATAAATTGTTCGAATGACAAGTTGACAGTGTAGTTATATAGTGGCTATAGACGTCGGTGGTTAAAAATTCGCCCCGGGAAATGGCGTTTGGAGATTTTTATAGGCTTTCTGGCGTGTCTATTCCTAGAAATCAGACCGCTGATGCCTGCTGCTCTTACTCACTAACGCCGTTAATGAATGCCGAAAATATATGCGCGCTGATAAAAATATTTAAGGAAGTGTAAGGGCACGAACTTCTGGTGCATACGCACAGCAACAGATAGCAAGCATATATATACAGAGCTTTTTGTATGTGCAAATAATGTGGGCATATGCAGCATCAATGTTTTGTGTTTCTAAAGTTCAAGGTTCAGACCTAAGGATTGCTGGTGACTGTACCATTGCAGGGTTATATATATACATGCATATA
>NW_014577698.1:0-5488 GCF_000485595.1 Priapulus caudatus
GTGTGTGTGTGTGTGTGTGTGTGTGTGTGTGTGTGTGTGTGTGTGTGTGTGCGTGTGTGTGCGTGCCTGCGTGCGAGCGTGCGTGCGAACGTGCATAGGTGCGTGCGTGCGTGTGTGTGTGCGTGCGTGCGTGCGTGTGTGTATGTGTGTGTGGGGGGGGGAGGGGAGGTTGAAGTAGGATGAATTTGCGATCCAGTTTAATTTAGATTTTACCGATGTTTTTCTCTCATTTACAGATTTGACAAAGTGGTCGTGTTCTCTGGCATTCGCTCTTAAGTAGGTTCGCGCTTTTTTCAATAAATTAAAACAATGATCGGCGATGATTTCTGCTATTGATCATGATTCCTGACTAATAAACAAAAAAATATTGAGCGTTAAATTATATTACACGATAGCGCTAGCTTTTCCATCTATACTCAGACACGCGATCTTTGCACCTTTGGGCACACTTAAAGACGAAATACTACGCCTATGAGGTGTCATTAAGTACCGAGCGAGAGAGAGAGCGAGAGCGCGTGGCGAGAGAGAGGGAGAGAGAGGGGGAGAAAGCGAGCGAGAAGTGAGAGAAAGAGCGAGAGAGGGGGAGAGAGTAAAAGAGAGCGAGCGAAAGAGAGAGCGCGCGAGAGAGAGAGAGAGAGAGCGAGAGAGAGAAGAGAGAGACAGAGAGAGAAAGAGAGAGAGAGAGAGCGAAAGCACGAGAGAGAGCGAGATTGAGAGAGAGAGAGCGCGCGCGCGAGAGAGAGAGAGAGAGAGAGAGGAGGAGAGAGAGAGAGAGAGAGAGAGAGAGAGAGAGAGAGAGAGAGAGGAGAGAGAACGCGAGTGAGAAAGTGAAGAGTGAGGAGAGATCGAGGTAGAGCGGAGAGAGATGAGAGCAGAGAGGGGGACGAGAGAGTGTGCAGACAGAGATGGATATAGAGGAGGGAGGAGGGAGAAGAGATTGAGAGAGAAGAGAGCGATCAGTTCAAGAGAGAGAGAGAGAGAGAGAGAGAGAGGGCGCGAGAGACGAGAGACGAGAGAACGAAGAGAGAGAGAAGAGAAGAGAGAAGGAGACGAAGAGAGAAAGAGAAACGAGGAGCGCGCAGACGAGAGCAGAGGTAGGAGGACAGAGAAGAGAGAAAAAGAGAGCGAGAGAGAACAGAGAAGAGAAGAGAGAGAGAGAAGAGAGATTGACGAGAGAGAGGAGAGAGAGAGAGGGAGAGAGGAGGGAAAGAGAGAGACAGTAGATGAGAGCGAAGAGAGAAGAGAGAGGGACGAGAGTAGGCAAGAAACGAGCGAGATGAGAGAGAGACGTGACTTATTTCAGTTGTTATTGACACTCCATTGTAGCGGGAAATAATACGCACCGGGCAGTGAAACTTTTTTTCCACTTGAGTTCGCGGAGCCTACCAGATATGAGTGTTTGTAATATATGAGTTGCATACTTAATGTTATTATATTTAGTGTTACGGATTCGGGTACGATTTAGCGTTAGGGTTAGTTATCAGTTGTATTCATTTTACATTGCGTCTTCGAGGAGTTCGCCGAGTGAATGAAGTGCGGCTGAATTGCTGTGAGTCGCGGACTCCAAGTGCGGAAAAAATTTGCGACCCGGCCCAGACGGCTGGAACAAATAAGGCATCAGACTAGAGGCCTCGTCTCTATCCGAAATTTTCTATTTGCAAACCATCGTCATCGTATGTTTATAGAATTGCCATTAGTGTTGTTAGTCGATGCTTGCTCGGCTCGATGCATGGCTGCTGGTCGGTGGTGGTGTGGTGGTGTGTGGTGGTGAGTGGTGGTGCTGGCTGCCTGCTGCTGGTTGTGCTTGCTGATGATGGCATTGCGCGTGCTGGCGGTGGTGGTGTGTGTGCTGCTGCTGGGGTCGGTGGTGGTGTGTGGTGCTGCGCTGCTGGCTGCTCGGTGGTGGTGGTGGTGGTCAGTAGGTGGTAGTGTGAGTGGTGGTGGGGTGCTGGTGTGATGGGGGTGTTGCTTTCTGACTACTGATGGTTGCTTAACTGCCTGTACTGCGCGAAGAAGGCGCTCAGTTAATTAGCGCAAATTTGAAGAAATAAGAATCGATATCTCAGGCACCATAAATTTTCGTCGAAGAGAATCGACCGGTGACCGTGTGTGGCGCGCTCGGTGCGCGGAGAATGGGGGGTCGATAGCAAGCGTGTTTTCCCTTGAGCTAGATGAATTGGGAATCCAGTGGGTTGGCGGGCGGGAATGGGGTGATCTTTCGTCCACAACGTTGTCCCGCGCGCACGCGCACGCACCGCAACACGTGCAACAATATGTCAGTACAGTCAGTCACTTTCTGCCAGATAAATTTGGCAGCGGCTGAACAGGCGTGATAGGAAGTTACCTATGGGCACTTCCTAATATTTTAACATATATTTTACGATATATTAAAGAATTAGATGGCAAAAAACCCTAAAGAAAGTTGCCTAACCCTAACCCTACCCTAATCGCTAACCCATAAGCCCTAACCCTAACCTGACCCTAATTTAAAATTTAAAATATATGTTTAAAATTAGAAGTGCCTAAGTAAAACAATATCCTACCACCCCTTTTCAGACCGCGCTCGCGATTAAGTTGGTCGTACTTCGGCGCGCATCTATCGGGGACAAAAATATTTGAAACGCTCATCGTCAACCGGTCGCGTGTTAAATTATCACAGGAATAAATGTGTGTCGGCAATTGCTTTTTAATCGACGGATATTACGAATTTTATTAACCGTTAATATCAATTTTATTTATATAATAAATTTTATTAAAATTATATGCGCTTCCAGCATAACCTTTACACGGTCGAGACTTACACCGTGTATATCACGGTGTGTGTCATTTTCGGTGAGATATTTGCTTGTTCAACGTAAAGTGGGCCCGATGTCTGTCGGCATATGCTTACGTTTAGCTATTTAACACCCAATTAGGCTCCTCGTTAGTCGGGTTAGCTATGATCACTGAGCTGCACCAGATGCGAGACCGACTTTAGCCAGCTACCTCTTCGACAAATGCGTAATCTCACGATATGATAATAGGCAAAATGAGCTAGATCTAAAACGATCGTAAAAAGACATTGATCGCATAGGCAGTACTTGAATAATCGCCGTGTTCAATAACAACATAACGCACACACGGCAGCACCGCACGCACGCACCGCACGCACACAGACACACGACACAGCACACACAACACACGCACCACACGCAGCACGCGACAACGCACGGCACGCACACACAGACACACACACACACAACACACACACACAACACACCACACACACACACACTCACACACACACACCACACGTACGTACCACAGTTAACCGTGTGCGTGGCACTGCACCGCCCAGCCTGGCATACATATAGTTGTACGCCCGCCCGCCAGCCCGGATTGTTGGTACAACACGCAGCAACCACAACAAGAACGACGATGCACCGCTGCTGGAGATACGACGTCATAACGACGTCGCTAGCACCTATTTGCCGAGTTTATTTCCCGCCGTAAACGTGACGTAAATTGTCGATCGTCGCTAGGCAATATAACACCTCTGATTGCGTTCGTGATTTCTGCTTGACGGGGGATACGTACGGAAGAGAGATATTAGGAGAGAGGGGAGGAAAGAGAGAGAGACAGAGAGAGAGAGCAAGAGAGAGCGAGAGAGAGCGAGCGAGAGAGAGACAGATAGAGAGGGAGAGCAAGAGAGGGAGAGCAAGAGAGAGCGTGATAGAGAGAGAGAGAGAGAGAGAGAGCGAGAGAGAGCGAGCGAGAGAGAGACAGATAGAGAGGGAGAGCGAGAGAGGGAGAGCAAGAGAGANTTTTTTCCCTGCACACACATATATATATATATATATATATCATGTACTGAATTATAAAAAAACGTGTGGGTGCACGCTATCTCACATGCGTGCGTGCGTGAGTTCGTGTATTACTGGTCACTGCGTGTACGTGTACATATACGTGTGTTTGTACATGCATACGGTACTTACAGAATATCTGAAGCGTCTGCCGCAGGATTCCCCAGACCGCACGGATGCTGAGAAGGCGCTCAGTCTTGTTTCTAACGCAGCCAACCACATCAACCTAGCAATGAGGAAGATCGTAAGTAACATCATGTATATATATATATATAGAGATAGAGAGTGCGAGAAAGAAAGAGGGAAAAGAGACAGAGAGAGAGAGANCAGAGAGAGAGAAAGACAGACAGATACAGACACAGAGAGAGAGAAAGACAGACAGACACAGACAGAGAGAGAGGGGGAGCAGAGAATATATTGGAGAGTGTCTATGGCCGAAGAAGAAGTGGCTGGTGTGCCAGCATAAGTATAGAAAGAAAATCTCTGTATATCAGGAGTAGATAATAGGGATTATATTTATAGGGATAATAGGTATTCCCTATTAGCTACTCCTGCTGTATATGTCAAAGCTATAAAAGGTCGCTCAAGGGAAACGCCCACATGCACGTTTATAAGCAGGTGCCCTTCGCAGAGGTCTTTTATGCAGATGACCATTTTATAAAGGTGGGCGCTATCGACAGCTTGACTGTGTTAAACATGTGTTTTGTTTGTCTGTGTGTAGAAGCTGCCGGACTGTGGTAACCTGTGCGTGCTGCATCACATGCTGCAGCCAGTGCAGCGTGTGCCAAGATACGAGATGCTGCTTAAGGGTAGGTCTGCTAACTCACTTGTCCCTACACCCTCCCTGTCTCTCCTCTTCTCCTTCTCCGCCTTATCTCCCTGTTATCATATCTATGTCCATATCTCCCACCTTACTTTCATGCGGCGCTGTCTCTCCTTGATGATCTTCCTCTGATCTCCATATATATTCCTTTCCCTTCTCTCCATTAATATGCACCCTCCCTCTCCCTATTCCATTCTTCCTTTCTCCCCTCCTGATCTCCCTCTGCCCTCTCCCTGTCCCCCTGCACTCCTTCTCCTTCCATCCCCCTGCCTATCACATTCTCCCTTTCTCCCCTCCTGATCTCCCTCTGCCCTCTGAGCCCCCTCTCCCTGTTCCCCTGCACTCCTTCTCCTTCCCTCCCCCTGCCTACCACATTTGACCCTCTCCCACTTCCCCTTCGAGTCCCCTCCCCTCCCCTCCCATTACCCCTCTTTACCTCCACCTCTCTCCAATTCTCCCGACCTCCTCCTCCTTTCTCGTTCCACCACCATGTTTTGAACCACTCCAGCATGCCTTCCCGTGTTATTCTCCACTTCCGCTTCCCGTGTTATTCTCCGCTTCTCCAGCATTCCACCATTACCCGTGTTAACGAGGCGACAACAACAACAACAACAGCCGTCATTATTAGTATAGCAAACGTGAAGCAAAAGCAAGCGCACTGCGGCGTTTCTGCGGCTCGATGTAATAATGTGACGGGAGGTAAAAAGTTTTCGCCTGCCGTTGCTGTACAGCGAGTGTAGAGCGTGGGACATCGAGTGTAGGGGTTATTTGTCCTCGTCGCTATCTCTCTCTCTCTCTCTCTCTCTCTCTCTCTCTCTCTCTC
>NW_014577698.1:7916-23717 GCF_000485595.1 Priapulus caudatus
CCCGTCAGTTTAACGACTTGTTCATGTCTACATTCATCGATTGAGCTTGCACTGTAATTTACCACATTGATTTTCCTTCTAACTCTTGCCATTTCTAACTCCCCATACTCTCTACAGTTTCACGACCTGGTGCTGCTGCGTCGTGCAATAGTTTTTATTCTAACTCTTCTCATTTTTCTCTACCCCACAGTTTAATGACCTTGTGCTGCTGTGTAGTGAGCTGCTCATCTCGACGCGGGGTTCGCGCTATAAGGTGCGAGCGCGGATGGACATGGATGGACTCGAGGTCGCCGACGGAGACAACCTTGAGATGACGAACACGTTCTACATCCGCACGCGCGTCAAGTCCATCGAGCTGTACACGCAGTGAGTAAACATATAAACATGTAAACAAGGTAAACGTAAACATGTAAATAAGTCAGCATACCCCATCGAGCTGTACACGCAGTGAGTAAACATATAAACATGTAAACAAGGTAAAGAATGTAAACAAAGTAAACATGTAGGCCTAAACACATATAAACAAAGTAAATAATGTAAACATTTCAATAGGGAATTAACTATATAAACATTTAAACATGCCATCATGCACCAACGAGCTGTACATAACATGTTAATAATAATAGTTCACATGTAACGCAGATGTAATTAAGCCAACTGCCATACAACACAGAGTATAAACAAGCGTGCACATATGTGCATAGTAGAGAGTGCATGGGCATATGTAAAATATGCCCTATGGCCTATCTACATAATGTAAATAAACAGGTTAGTGAGCTACCATGCATGCAGTAATTGAAGTGATATTGTCTATATTTACATAAACATTAGAAGACTGATCTTGATGCGGATAGAGGTGATTTTAATCAGAGCAACAGATTTTGACTGCTATGCCAACCTAGCCATCTTGGAGAACGACAAGATAGGATGTTAACTTTAGTAGGCTTGTTTGGCACTAGGTGGCGGTAGCTTACGCTGAGAGGGTCTATGTCCCCCGGGGTATTGCCGGAACGTACCCTGGGGGACATAGACCCTATGAGCGTAGCTTACAATAGTATGGATATCACTACAGTAATGAATTAATCTATTAAACAGACTTTTTTTAACGCATAAACACTGCAAGTCGGTGAATAAGTATACGTGTATGCGTCTGTAATGTAGCGTGGCTGTCCCTGCTTTAGGAATGCGCAGGAGAAGGAGGAATGGATGCAGGGCTTCTACTCAGTTATCCAGGAAGATCACAACAAGAGATTGTCGATGGGCATCAATGAGGAGCTGCTCAGGGTGAGTAGAGCTCATAGGGTCTATATCCCCCAGGGTACTATCGGAGAGTACCCTGGGTACGGTTCGATATATCGGAACATACCCTGGTAACTATCTGATATGCCGGACCGTACCTCGCCTACTCCACTATTAAACGAGCCTAGGGAGTCGCCTACGCCTACGCCTACGCCTACTCCCTACCCCTAACCATATCAGATAGTACCAGGGTACCCTCCGATAGTACCCTGGGGGACATAGACCCTATGAGCGTGAGTAGATGTGTGTGTGTGGATGTTACAGAGCTAGACTGAAGGAGATGGAATGGGAGGGAGAAACGAAGAGAAGGGGAGGAGAAAGAAAAGAAGAGGGAGGGAGACATACCGAAAGAGAAATGGAGAGGGATCGAAAGCGAGAGAGAGAGGGGGGAGGGAGATGTGGAGAGTGAGAGCGAGAGAGAAAAAGAGAGAGAGAGAGAGAGAGAGAGAGAGAGACAGAAAGAGAGAGAGAAAGAGAGAAAAAAGAGAGAGAGAGACATCATTACATCTTTCTATTTTTGCCTCATTCCATCAAGGAATCTTTCCATGAAGAGCTTTATAGTAACTATTCAATAGCAGCAATCAAATATATTAACGACAAACGAGCATTAACTAATATTATATAGTAAGTAAGGCTGCCAGGGTCTATGTCTCCCTGGGTACTGCCGGAACGTACCCTGGTACTATCTAATATGCCGGACCGCACCTCGCCTACTCCACTAACGAGTCTAGGGAGTTGCCTACGCCTACTCCCTAACCCTAACCCTAACCCTAACCATATCAGATAGTTACCAGGGTACCCTCCGATAGTACCCAGGGAGACACAGACCCTATCAGCGTAAGTAAGTGATATCAGGGAAGCATGTGATCGTGTATAACTCCTCATTCTTCCTCCTCTCTCCCGGCAGATAGAGGACGATGAGCTGGGACGGAGGGCTCCCATCCCCATCAAGGACGACAGCGTGTCGTCGTGCATGAGCTGCAAGGCCAGCTTCAACCCGATCCGCCGCCGCAAGAAGTGCAAGGCCTGCGGGGCCGTAAGTACACAGACAGAGCAATCCAGCCAGCCAGCCAGCCAGCCAGCCAGGCAGGCAGGCAGGCAGGCAGGCAGCCAGGTAGTTAGTCAGTCTGCCACCCATCCAGCCTGCCAGCCTTCCAAATAGGCAACCAGCCAGTCACCCATCATGGCAGGCAACCAGTCATAATATAGTCAGCCTGCCAGCCAACCAGTCATATAGTCAGTCAGCCTGCCAGCCTTTCAGCCAGCCACCTAGCCAGCCTGCCAGCCTGCCATATAGGCAATGCACCCAGCCAGCTAGCCAGTCAGTTAGACAGCCTCTCTGCCTTCGCGTGCTCTCTCTCTCACTCTCTCTCTCTCTCTCTCTCCCTCTCTCTCTCTCTCTCTCTCTCTCTCTCTCTCTCTCACGCTCTCTCCCCCTTCTCTCTATTTCTCTCGCTATCTCTCTACCCCCTCGCACGTGCATGCCCTCTCTCTCCTCTCTCTCTCTCACACGAGTGTCTCTCTCTGTCCTATGCAGGTGATGTGCAGTAAGTGCGTGCCGCACAAGCTGCCGCTGCCGTACGACAACTACCGGCCGAACAAGGTGTGCCACAAGTGCTACCAGACGATCCAGACCGTCAACGAGGAGAAGGAAGCCGTGCTGCGGGAGAGACGGGAGAAGCCGCGAGACCCGCCGCCGCAACGGAAGGACCTCATACACGTACGTGTCGGGGAGGGAGGGGGTGGGGGAGGGTTGATGTAAGGAGAGGGGGGTAGCGAGGGAGGGGTGATGTGGGGGAAGGAGTGATGTGGTGGAGAGGTGTGATGCAGGGGAGAGGTGATGTGGAGTAAGGTTGATGTAAGGGGAGGGGGTTGGCGAAGGAAGGGCGATGTGGGGGAAGGAGTGATGTAGGGGAGGGATGATGTGGGGTAGGAGCAGTGTGGGGGAGTGGGGATGTAGGGGAGGGGTCGGAGGGGGAGGGGGTAGGTGGGGGAGGGATGATGTGGGGTAGGAGCGGTGATAAAGGGAAATGGTAATGTGGTTTGTAGGGAGGAGGGGGTTGGTGGGAGAGGGGTGATGTGGGGTTGGGTGTCGCAGCGTTATCCCGTTTATAGTACGGAGCTGTAAGGTCGCACTTACGTCACACGGAAGCTTCACCCGTCGTCATTGGTTACCGACAGGTGAGCGCGCGTGACGACGACGCCCTGGTGGCAGATTTCATGAACCTTCGGACGCGGGCGCGCGGCAAGCAGTGGACGCGGCGCTGGTTCTCACTTCACAACGATCTTGCTCTATACTCGTTCAAATCTCAGGATGTGAGTACATGTAAATGACGCACCGTGTGCGTGCGTGCGTGCGTGCGTGCGTGCGTGCGTGCGTGCGTGCGTGTGTGCGTGCGTGCGTGTGTATGTGCGGTGTGCACATGTTTGTAAGGTTTTCTCGCCATCTTCTGCCAGGCATCTCAAAAATGCTTTGCATTCCACACAAACCAGAATTATTTGTGGCCGAGATAAATGTGGAGAGTAGTTGCTCTGTATGACCAGTATAAACGTCTGTCGCTCCAGTAAATATTTAAGATTTTTCTCGAGTTGAAGTATATATATATATAATCAAGAGATATAATGTATATGTATATGTGTATCTATATGTATGTGTGTGTGTTTGTTTATGTATATATGTGACTTACGGTAATTAACTTTTATAATGTTCCACAGGCTAAGAGTGCTTTGACATCGATGCCTCTGCACGGCTACCAGGTGGCGCTACCCGACAAGAATGATGCGGTCGAAAAGGAGAACGTCTTTAAGTTGTTCCTAAAGAAGAAGGTTTACTATTTCCAGGCCGAGTCCAAGGATAGGATGAATGTGTAAGTAATGATTTAGCAGCACGTACCTGCACGGTAACGAGAAGTGATCAGAGTTCCCATCTAGCAACGATGTGTGTTAAAATTCCTTGCCTATGTAAAGGCTGCCAGGAGCTGCAGCAGTATTAGCAGTATGCACCGGTGCACTAACAATGAATGGTCCGTGCTGCCATCTATAGCGACTATATTTTTAAAATTATTTTGCCTACATCAAGACTCATAGGAGCTGCAGCCGGTCATGTTGGCAAAGAATTGTTAAAAGGAACGTCATCTCCAGATTATCAGCATTGTCTGGTTCAACTTACGTCTTCTTGAATTTCTCATAATGTTAATGAAAAACTGTCTTGCTGCCCATTGTATTTTATTCATGAACCACTGTTGATTTACTACTATGATATTACTAGTAATAACGAAACTTTGACATACCTTCTAGGTGGATTTCCATTCTCCAGAAAGTTTGCAGTGCTGAGCAGTGAACAAGACTGTCTATGATCAGCTCCCTCTAGTGAAGTGTGCCAGGAGTGCCAATGGACAGCGCCCTCTGCTGAGCTGTGGTCAGCACTGTCTATGGACAGCGCCCTCTGCTGAGCTGTGGTCAGCACTGTCTATGGACAGCGCCCTCTGCTGAGCTGCGAACAGGGATGTGTAGACAGCGCCCTCTGCCGAGCAGCGAACATGAGTGTCAGTGGATATTGTCCGCGTGGCGTGCGGTAAACAAGATCGATTGTCTGGTCAGTGTCCTCTACCCTCTGACAAGTAAGCTGGCAGCTGTGTGTGGCCTACAACAGCAAATCTTTAGCTACAGCAATCGCTCACAAATCCTGATGAGTAAGGTTCTACTGTTTAGCACTATGAATGCAGATATCTCATCTATGCTCCGAGATATACCATATGCTACAGTTAAAACTTGATTTACCAAAGAAAATTCGTGCACACAATGCACGCCAGCATACCAATGATAGCCTAGCAATAGCTGGCCTTTTAACAATTTTTTTCCCGAATTGCTGTTGATTGCAAGCATATCTATATACGTGCCTGTGTGCACTCTCATTGTATAAATTAAATATTAATTAAAATTAAAACCAAATCTTGATCTATCACTAGGCACTTTAGCGCTGTGGTACACATTTCCCACCGATAAACGTAGAACTAGAACAAATGTCGTAAAAATGACGTTTTGTGTAACGTTACCTGTACAGTAGATCAGCATTTTAGATAAAGCAATATCACACACGTGTGATAACTGACAAGTATTATTGGTCTTGCTTATATCTAGCGTAGCATAGAAACAGTATGACAACGAGTATTGTTAAACTGTTAACAGCAAATGTCAAATCTTACATAAAGAGCAAATTTCGACAGAGTTACCAGAGGCACGCACTTATATATCTTCTCTTGTTTGCCGTGCCTTTAAAAAGGGCTGACGATTTTCATGCGAGTATTTTTTAGAAGGTTCGCGACAAAATTTCTCGTAGTGTGCATTGACGTGTATATAGGAATGAATAATTAAGCTTCTAACTAATATTTAATGTCATTTGCTATGTATGTGTGGGTGACCATTAACTATAAGGACAACTGTGTTTTGTCATATTGTTTTTTTTATGTGCGGCGAGCCACAAGCGGAAATGCCGCATTTTGCTTGTTGTAATATTCGTGTGTACTTTGATTGACTCCTACATATATTATATTATGCAATGATTATACTGCTCTAAAGACGAGCATGTGAGTTTGCAATATGAACAGAACCGCTTCGGCCTCCTCGCCACAAAGATTGTTGGTCTGCGTGTTTAATTACGTGCAATTATTAGTTAATATATAATCAACTACAATTAACATCCTCAGGAGCTAGCATAATGTAACTCTGCATGGGTTAGGAATTGCAATCCGTGTCCACGTGCTGTTAGTATAAGTTTGTTTTCCGTATTTGCTTGCAGGGTTACGTTAGGCTATCCTAGTAAAAGCCGTGCATTTCGTTCAGGTCACATCATGACACTAATCGACCAGGGGCGTAGCGAGGATTTTCAAAGTTGTAGGCACGACTATCTGAGCGGAGCGCCACCATCGGTTGGCGCGGAGCGTACAAGACAATTTTTGGTTTTACAAACCCCCCAGATGGCCGGAAACGGCCCTTCCCGAGTGTTCATTCTGGTTCCCTGGCCTCTTGCTAACTTGAGACACCTCATTCAATATCACTTTTAAACCCAAAAAACACAAACGAGTTAAAATAGTGTTACGAACGAGTTAAAATGTTAAAAAACTGACAAGATCGGATCCTAGTCTTTTTCGGCGGGTAGAGTGTTGAATGAAACGGCACGCGATAGAAATGACAGCCTAGATGACAGAAGAGTAGGTCACCTAATTTAGCCATATTCTTGCTACGTTCATTTCAATAGTTTTTCCTGCCTAGACTCTTAAACTCGTCCAGCAAGCTTATGGATTTAAATTATGGGTGTTTTAAAAAAAAGATAACTTGGCCAAAAAAAGTGTAGGCCCGGGCCTACAGTGCTACATACTGGCTACGCCCCTGTCGACTCTACACAACACAACAGAACAACGCACGACATTACACGACACAACAAAACGCAACACAGCGCAACACACACACCCGAGTTGTTTGCTACACGAGTAAAGAATTCGCCGTAACGTCTCGCTCGCATTATTAGAACATATTTTATTATGAAATACAACACGCCTCTCATGTCAATTTCCTTTCTTCCTTCCACGTCGACCTTGCACTGATATGTACAGACGTACTACAGCCGGTAAGCACACGCACGACAGATATACTACACCGAAGTAAAGGCAGGGACAGTCAGTCTGCCATCATATACATGTACATATACATGTAAGTGAGCGAGACAACCGCCGTGGTATCGGCTATAGCTGACATCATTTTCGCCCCGTTACAGACGGGTCATAGTGACCACGAATTCACAATCGAAAACTTTTTAGCAAATTTTTTGAAAGAAAAAAAACTGACCGACAGCGGTCGTTTGAATATGGAGGGATACGAAACATGACGAACTGACGCGTTTAACAATAGCATCTGACGCGAGAACGCAAAGTGTAGTAATTTTTGTGGGTTTTCGTATATCCAAAAGTTATGAGGAGAAACTGTATGGTGGGTGATACACGTTATATCAGGAGTTAATAAAGACAAATTAAGACAGGTTAAATTTTTTATCTTTATTAACTCCTGGTTATATGGACTTACAAAAATGTGTAATCTCAAGATATGGAGGTCGGGTGGGTGCCTATACCCAGTCTATATCTGCACATAATAATAATACTCTGCTTTATTAATAAAAAAAACGTTTTTACTGTTAAGTACATTATAATAGAAACAGAACTACTACTGATAGAAACAGACATTTCGGTTTTGAGCTTAAAACTTTAGGCAAGCTAAGAATCGACCGAGCGCGAATTTTATCGAAATCACACGATTCCCTCGTAAGTTCACGATTTGATAAGATTTCAACATCGCCGCGCGATGGCAACCTAAAATAGTAAGACATTCTATACACGATAAACAATTTCATGCTCAACCTGCCGCCAAAAGAACGAAAAACTTTAAAATCAAAAATGACGACTAATAACTCGTCGCTGCATCTGTTATAGTTGCCTAGCAACCGCGAGAAGCTGCTCCGACAACGCGCAATCACAAAGCGGCCCTGTCTCGCCTTCCCACCACCGCTCTAAACAATTATCTTACAAAATAATACAAGGAGGTCTCTCTCTCATCTCTCTCCACAAAAATTTACAAATAACTTATTAAAGCCCGTATTCTCTCTCTCTCTCTCTCTCTGTTATATCAGCTAAAACGTATATAAACAACTCTGTAACAAACTAACGTGAAAAACGAACAAACCTGCGCGCCACACCCGCCGCCTGCGATCCTAAAACCGCAGGATCGGCAGAATTGCAACGAGTAAGAATCCATGTGTCTTGCACATTCCCCGACCTCCCCCCCCCCTCATCCCCAACCTCGCTCACTCCCTCTCCACTCTCCGTCTTCTCCTCTCTCTCTCTCTCTCGCTGTGCGCAAGGAGACGGTGGAACGCACGTGCAAGAACTCACGTAGAGCGCGTCGCTCCGCGAGAATGCGCACGAACGCCGAGAGACTTCCGTAGGTTTTCTGCGCCCTGACGGAACGCACCACGCGTGTTTCGTGTGCCGGCCAGACCAGATTTTTATCGCACACCGAGTAGATCTAAAATACAGACACGTTACAACTAGAACACCTACGCGTTGGCTCCATCAGCCCCGCGCGGTCGCCACGGTAACGTTTCCCCGCGTGGGACCGATCGGAGCGACTCGCGATCGCTACGCGTTTAGAAAAAAACGACGTCGACACGGGCGCGTCGCTACGTTTTGGCAACATTCAAGTGAGTGATATTTTTATATAAGGTTAGATTAATAGCGAGCGGGCGCGCGGGGGGTGGTGGCCGAACATGTAACAGCGAGCTTGGAAGACACGGCCGGCGGATCTCGCGCCGGCACTCCCCCCTCCATGCGTTCCTTCACGAAGAAGACGAGGTCTCCTCTTCTGCGTCGCGCTCGATAAGCTGCCGAGAGGAGTCTGGAAGCGCGGTCGCGCCACGGGCGGCGCCCCCTAGCGGCGGGCGGCGGTGGCGGCTCACGACACGAGGCAGTTCTTGCTGCCGCGCTTGCGGTGGTGCGCGTCGCCGTACGCCGCCATGTTGGGCAGCGTGCTGCCGCGCGGAAAACCGTTGCCTACGCCGCCGCCGCCGCCATTCACGTACGAGATGCGCACGCCGCGTTGCCGCGGAAACAGGTCGAACGCCGCCCACGCGTCGTCGTCATCGTCGTCCGACGAACTCGAACAAGTGCTGCATGCGCTGCAGCCGTCGTCGTCGCCGCCGCCGCAGCCGCCAG
Organism: Priapulus caudatus; assembly: GCF_000485595.1. Taxonomy (NCBI): domain Eukaryota; kingdom Metazoa; phylum Priapulida; class Priapulimorpha; order Priapulimorphida; family Priapulidae; genus Priapulus; species Priapulus caudatus. The sequence continues at coordinate 16,976 of NW_014577698.1, forward strand.
GTGGCGCCGGCTCGTCCGGCGACGCCATCGACGTCGCCTTCTNATTGCACATAGCATCGAAACGAAAACACAGTGCGTTCCACAGTCTGTTGGCTACAGCACACTAGAGTGGAACTCTCCCACCCTATTACTATATGTGTCACGATTCTTCTCATAATTAATAAAACTACAGATTTAAGTTTTCCTTCCCTCCTCGCGTACACCTACGCATAGCCGTATAGTTAACTTGCATTACGTTTACAATAGTCTACAATCCTACATATTCGCATAACACGTACGATTTTACCGATTCAAGTATAGCTTATGTACATGTCATACCACGTACACCACTAGCTACAGCATACATGCAGCATACATACATACACATGACTGGCTACATAGCGTACACATACCACGTACACTAGTAGTAGTAAGTGTGGTGAGTAACTACTACTACCAGGGCGTAGCCAGGATTTTAAAGTTGTAGGCACGACTATTCTGAGCGGAGCGCCACCACAGTTGGCGCGGAGCGGACAAGAAAATTTTTGGAGTTTTACAAACCCCCCCAGATGCCGAAAACGGCCCTTCCGCGAGTGTTCATTCTGGTCGCTGGCCTCTTGCTAACCTTGAGACACCTCATTCAATATCACTTTTAAACCCAAAAAACCAACGAGTTAAAGATGGTTACGAACGAGTTAAAATGTTAAAAACTGACACAGATCCAGATCCTAGTCTTTTTTCGGCGAGGGCAGAGTGGTTGAATGAACGGCACGCGATAGAAATGACAGCTCTAGATGACAGAAGAATAGGTCAGCTAATTATGGCCATATTCTTGCCCGTTCATTTCAATGTTTTTCTGCTGTCTAGACTCTTAAACTCGTCCAGCAAGCTTATGGTTTGAATTATGGGTGTTTAAAAAAAAAGGTAACTTGGCCAAAAAAAGTGTAGGCCCGGGCCTACAGTGCTACATACTGGCTACGCCCCTGACTACTAGTACCGTACGCGCACTACGAAGCACTACAAATTACAGTACGCGCACGGTCAAGTATAACATCGGACGCATTCTAGAAACACAACTGCCGCCATCACTATCAGGCGTATCTCTTCGCGCCGTTTTCTTCCTTTGTTCTCCCCTTTCTGGAATCGTCCTCGCGGCTAGCGCCATCTCCCGTGAAATAAACTGCACATCGATGCACGATTCTAAAAGCGAATCTGCTACATTATGAAGGCCGTCCTGGAACGTTTGATGATCGTCACCATACATGCCGTGTACCATACACGGCATACACACATAATATATGTGCTGATTACTCGTCTCACTACTAGCCTGACGTAGGATGCTTTATCACGGAGCAGTATATACGTATAGCATATTAGAGCATATATGTAAATGTGTATAGTCACAGACTGACAGTGATTATAACAGTATGGTTATAATTGTGATTATTATTATTACAATGAAAGCATAACGTCTATATAGAACTGACACAAGCACACGCATAATATAAAAAATAATAATAATTGATTTATAACTGTGCCACATTGCCTACATACAAATACGTTTACATAGCAAGCACGCGCATGGTTTATGTGAATCATTGCATTGCTCTTTGATTGAATTTGATAAGTTGAATCGATGAAATTATCACGCTTACGTTGCAAACGATCTATGTACATGAATAGAATACGCGCCTATAGATAAGTAACGCCAAAACCACACACACACACACACACACACACAGCACACACACACACACACCCAACACACACACCACACACACACACACACACACACACAGCGCACACACACACACGCGCGCGCGCGCGCACAAAAACCTACCCATTTTAATCGCGATTAAAAACCACTGTTCTGATGGCTGGAATTTAATCGCGCTTAAAATCTATTTGAATCGCCGATTAAAAACCACTCTGTTCTGATTGCTGGAATTCAATCGCGCTTTAAATATGCATTTTAAGCGCAATTAAATAAGTAGGTTTTGGCGGTAATGGCCTTCCATATTGAGGGGGCCTACTGCGGTGCGGTGCTTGACTTGAACCGATCCCGAGGGCTTATTCCGGGATTAGCTTTGTAAAGGGGGGCCTATTTGCTCGGCGGCGCGGGCCCCGCTTTAGAAGTTGAAAAACACCCCCCCTAGCTAACCGCAAAATTTGGAACGCACATATGGGTAATATCCGGCATATATAGTGCCCCCCCCCCCCCGGGGACCCATAACAGCACGAAATCGCCGATCTCAGGAACTAGGGCATTCTGCTAGGCTAGAACGGTTTCCTACGATAGTTTGGCAACAAAACAAAAAATAACACCGCTGTTTAGGCGCACTGCGCTACGTCCTTCTGTTGAAATTTTACATCTCCGTAATCGAAATAAGCCCCGCCTTCTTCGTTGATGGGTAATGAATGGGGCGTCCACTGACGTGACCGCGGTTCTTTCCCCAGCCTGTTTATGCCGGCCGATGCATTTCGCATCAAACAGGAAATTTTTCTGCATTTTTACTCGCTGTCGAAAGTGAACGAGTGCGTCATTCATTGCAATTCAGATAAACACACACAATTGCGCGGAGCTAATGTTTACATGCGACAGCGCCATCTCTTGGATGTTTTATAAGTAAATATGAAGATTTTCAATAAAAGAATGCGTTTTTATATGTATTTACCACGATTTACGTATAGAAACTATATGTTATTTTTACTGATTTTTCCGTATCTTTCCATGGAGTTTTCATCGTCTTTCAATGCCTTTCGGTAGGGTTTCTGCGTGATTATTATTTTGCGCAGGCACTCATTTTGGAAATCCTCCAACATGTTTACTTCTTCCTTATTCATTCCTTATTCTTATTCCTTCTTATTCCTTCTTATTCCTTCTTATTCTTTCTTATTCCTTCTTATTCCTCATTCCTTATTCCTTATTCTTCCTTATTCATTCCTTATTCATTAGTTAAGTTAGTTAATAGCCTCGTTCACACGAGACCGCGTATTTATGAAATACGGTATTTGCGAAATACCGAATCTGAACAAATTCGCGGCCGAGCGTTCAATACTCTGATTCGGCGCTCCAGAAATGCCGTATTTGCAAGCTGCGAGCTGCTTAGTAAGGAACAATCAAGCGAACAATGCCGAAATAAACAATGCAATGCGCGACCAACTGCGATAACATACGTAGACTGGTCGCGCTTGACAGTTCCTCTCGCGTTACACTGGAACTGTCGAGCGCGACCAGTCTATAAATACGCGGCTTTCGGAAATCCGGTATTTAGCGTTCACACGAGGAAATGCGCGGTCCAAAGAGATCCGTATTTCTCAAGACAGCCAATTATTCGGGTCTGGGAAGCCGCGGTATTACATCAAATACGCGGATCTGTTTAGATACCGTATTTCTTGGACCGCGCATTTTGCCCCGTGTGAACGCTATATACCGGATTTCTTGCTACTGTGAACACGGCTTATGTTTCACTGTTATTTAGGAAGAAAGGTAAAACTGTGCATTCGTATAATTGTACTCTTGCTTCCATGGGCGCAACCACTGGGGGGGGTCGGGGGGTCACGACCCCCCGACTTTTATGTGGACCTCCCCAACTTCTGGAAGACCATATTTTCTGGGGAGGTCCAAAATAGTCCGATAAGCGGTTATTATCGTAAAACATCCATATTTCACCGGTGAAAGTTAAATAAATAAAAACCCCAGGTGGTCAAGTGCAGTGTGATACTGCTGATTCAGATTCAGATATTTAAATAGAGCCCTTGCTATTATCATTTAGATTCGACCTACATAGTACATCATCATCTCACGTGCATGGAACGAGCACGACATTCACCATCGCGTCGCAAGCCAATCCGTCTATATAGCTACGTGCGTTGTGTTATAGACACTAAAAAAAGCCCATCTCCACACAAGCGCGCGTCGCGGCGCGACACCGTTCACCCCTACCGGCAAAGTTCAAAAACTATTAATATCTTAAGGCGGCAATCTCCACTGACACGCACGGCGCAGGCCTGGTTTCACGGCGACGGCGAAAGTCAAATTAGTTCGACTTTTGCCGGATGCCGTGTACGGAAAAAGACAGTTGAACCAATCAACTGATTGTTTTTATCACGTGTTCTGGAATCGATATTGAAGCAATTGCAAAGGATTTTGTTGGGAAAGTGTGACTCAAGGAGAGTCACATTTGGTTTCTAACACTGTTTCTCTTTCTCACTTGTCACGACATTTTTTTGGCATTATTATTTTCATCATATTTATTTTCCTCTTCATCTAATCATGCTAACTGTGTCACACAGTTAGCACAGTCTGTGTGTAGCTTTACTACTAGCTTAATCAATTAATAAAACATTTTGGTATTTTATGTATACGTGATCATTCATGACATCACAATTATGCCAACACTTCCATCACACACCTGAAATACGTGATATTGAACCAATACGTGATATCGCTTGCCCGCAGATCACGCTTGCTATGGGCTGCTTGACCCCGCCCAACTTTCAACACGTGGTTGCGCCCTTGCTTGCTTCTATAATATGATTTCCATATTTTGCTCTTCTGCCCATGATAATATTTCCCTCATCATGAACCTACATTTTTTCAGTTCGGACTCTTATCATATCGTTATAACCTCCTATATCATTAATTAAACCGCCTAGGTATGAATATTTTGGTGCATTTTTTTATTACTTTGTGCCTATTATATCTCCTTCTCTATCCTTTCTTTGTTTGTGAATTTTATAACCATTGTATTTGTTTTGATTAATTCTAATCTTTTGATTCAGCTAATCTGGAGCATGACTGAGCGATTTTTGTTACTGTTTTATAATCTCCAATTCCTAGAATATCGTCCATATATAACCATTGTCATCTTCTAAAACTATACAGACCATCCGCTGACCGCTGTGAAGACGTGCGCCGGGCCTCGAATTTGGCGCACGTCTCCACTGCGGACAGCGCTTCATACTTGAACATCCCGCGGTCGCGTGCGCATATCCGCGGCAACTGCGCGTCTCATCCGCGCGCAGCGCTTAGGATCAACAGCAAAGTTGTGCCACACAATCTTGTATCATGTTTCTCTGGATATCCACGTTCTTATCGCGCCTAGAATAGTGATAGCATAGCATGGCATAGCATGGCATAGCAAAGTATAGCATGGCATGACATAGTATAACATGGCATAGCAAAGTATAGCATGGCATAGCATAGCATGACATGGCATTGCATGGCATAGCATAGCATAGCATAACATAGCATAGCATAGAATAAAATAGCATAGCATAGCATAGCATAGCATAACGTAAAATATTATAACATTACATGGCATGACATAGCATGGCATAACATAGCATAGCATACTAGAGAAATCAATGGCATGGCAAACAACAGCATAGCACAGCTTAGCGTAACGTAGCTTCAAGCATATTCTGACGCATGCGCAGTGCGCTGGACGCGCTCTGCCCTCCGTGGCGTGCTGATTTGTAGTTACCAGCAGGCCGGTATGAAGCGTGATTTCAGAAGCAGTGATATTGTGTCTGCGCGTGTACCATCATCTGTGAACGCGCGTACACTAAGTCAGCAGGTAATTAATTGAGTGTAAAGTCCCCAGACGTTGCCAGGAGAGCGGAGGGCGGGGGTTGTAAGACTACCCTGCATTGTAAGCATCATAATCAGTAGCAAACGCAGCAGACGCAGCGGTAACGCCACTGTCACCATAAATTGCGGCAATAGTAGCAGCAGTAACAGTCGCAGTAGCAGTAGTAGCGGCAGTAGCAGTCGCAGTAGCTGCAGCAGCAGCAGTAGCGGCAACAGCAGCAGCGGCAGCAGGAGCAGCAGTAGCAGCAGCAGCATCAGTATCAGTAATAGTATCAGCAGCCACGACAGCAGCAGCAGTAGCAGCAGTAACAGTAGCAGCAGCAGTAGTAGTAACAGTATCAGCAGCAGCATCAGAAGCAGCAGCAGCAGTAGTAACAGTATCAGCATCAGCAGCAGCAGCAGCAGTAGTAACAGTTCCAGCAGCAGCAGCAGCAGCAGCAGTAGTAACAGTTTCAGCAGCAGCAGCAGCAGCAGCAGCAGCAGCAGCAGCAGCACCAGCAGCAGCACCAGCAAAAATCACACATAGCTCACGCCAGCCAGAGATAATCAGCATTACATGGCAGACTGCGCAGTGGATGCGGCAGCAGACATAATAACAAGTAAGTAATAAAATTTTGGCATGCGACAGCAGACGATAACAGGTGGGTGTATAGCTATAATTAATTAATTAATTAACGTTTTGATTAAATATTTGACGTGTAGCAACAGATAACGGATGGGGATCTAAGCAGATATGATATCTGGCAGCAGATAACCGATGGTGAACTAAGCATATAAATCTTGCAACCGATAACAGGTCAAGAGCTAAGCATATATCTGGCAGCAGATAACAGGTGCAGAGCTAAGCAGATATGATATCTGGCAGCAGATAACAGATGATGAACTAAGCAGATATATCTGGCAACAAATAACATTGTGAGCTAAGCAGATATATCTCGCAGCAGATAACAGATTGTGAGCAAAGCAGATATATCTGGCAACATATAACATATGGTGAGCTAAGCAGATATATCTGGCAGCAGATAACAGGTGAAGAGCTAAGCCGATATCATATCAGGCAGCAAATAACAGATGATGAACTAAGCAGATATATCTGGCAACAGATAACAGGTGAACTGCCCTGTCAAAAGAGACTGCAGCATCTGACTTTTTTTCAAAATTGGGATT
>NW_014577698.1:23727-26511 GCF_000485595.1 Priapulus caudatus
TGCAGTTCGACTTGGCATAGTATCTAAAGAAATAGGGAAGGATGTCAAGACAGAGTACAGTATCTGTCACTTACTGCAGTTCGACTTGGCAAGCATCGTCTTGAAATGATAGTGAAAATGGGGGAAATTATAAGAAAGTTACCGTTTGATTTGACAACTGCAAGTCGTTTTGACTACTCGTGACAAGTCAAAGTGCAGTATCTGCCTTAGCTATTATCTGGGTCAACCTAAGGGGTCATATTTATATTTCCCCAAAAAGAGGTACATTTCTTCACCTTAATCCAGGTATAACCTTCATACTCTACAAATCAGGCAGCTAGAGGCAAAGCGGAAACCTTTAGGGTCGATTTTCTCAAAACCATGATTTTGCAGATACCGCAGTCTCTCTTGACAGGGCAGTGAAGAGCTAAGCCGATATATCTGGCAACAGATAACAGGTGAAGAGCTAAGCCGATATATCTGGCAACAGATAACAGGTGAAGAGCTAAGCAGATATCATATCTGGCAGCAGATAACAGATGATGACCTAAGCAGATATATCTGGCAACAGATAACAAGTGAATAGCTAAGCCGATATATCTGGCAACAGATAACAGGCAAAGAGCTCGGCAGATATTAGATCTGCTAGCAGATATCGGACGGGATAGTACATATTAAACGCGAGAGCAGGAGACAGGCGACAAGAAACGAGATAATATCGGAGAGAAGATGCAAATAACAGACGTTACAGCAGTTACGTTCTAGCAAATAACAGTCAAGGCGGCGGGCAGTAAATGGTGGGCGGATGGCAGTGGGCGTTGGACGTTGGACGTTTGACGACATGCAATAGGCAGTATAGTCAGTAGACGATAGGTGGTAGGTGGTAGGCAATTGACAGGAGGTAGGCAGAAGTCAGTTGACTATAAGTGGTATGAGGTAGGCAATTGGCAGGCGGTAGGCAGTAGTCAGTTGACTATAAGTAGTAGGCAGTAGTCAGTTGACGATAAATAGTAGGCAGTAGTCAGTTGATGATAAGTGGTATGTGGTCGGCAGTTGTCAGACGATAAGGAGCTAGTATAGTAAGTGGACGATAAGTGGTATGTTGTAGGCAATTGGCATGAGGTAGGCAGTAGTCAGTTGATGATAAGTGGTAGGTGGTAAGCAGTTGACAGGCGATAGGAGGTAGTCAGTTGACGATAAGTGGTAGGCAGTAGATAGTAAATAGATGGTCATGATTTGACAGTAGGTATTAGGGAGTATAGGCGGCGGTTGCTAGACCGTAGGCAGCAGGCGGTAAGTAGTAGGCATTAGGTAGCAGGCGGTAGGTGGTAGGCATTAGGCAGTGAGTGGTATGCTGTAGGCGATAGTAGAGTCGGTGGCAGCCGGGCACGCGGGGGCGGATACGTGGTAAGAACTGTGACTCCAAGGGACCGTCGATTACCCAATACGCATGGAGCGCCGCTTTCCCACGAGGCCACACTATAATTGCTCTGAATTTGACGGACGTGTCCATAATGGAAGGAGCCGCTACTAATCAAAGGTTCGCCGTGACGCTGACATTGCGGCGTAAATTAACTGAGCGCCGGCAACATGAGGATGAATTCAAAGCCGCTCGGTCGAAGGAAACTACGAGCGGAAGGGCCGGGATCGTGCTCTATTTGTGTTACTATCGAACGCGAATGACCCCCTTGCCGACAAAGCCGCATGTTGACCTGGTGGTTACAACAAGAGTGTGTGGGCGTAGCGGGAGTAATTTAGATTGGATCAATTCTCGCGGAGGGCTGGACGCGTAATTACTTGAAATATCTACAAACTACATAGCATAAGAGAGCGAGAGAGAGAGACAGAGAGAGAGACAGAGAGAGACAGAGAGAGAGACAGAGAAAGAAGATCGAAAGCGAGAGAGACAAAGAGAGAGGGAGAGAGAGAGGGTGGCGAGAGAAAGGTGAGTGATGTCTTTATCATACAGGGGTAATGCTCAGGAATAGCAGATAATTTCTACCGGTGGTATTGCTTGGCGTGCGCACCCGCGTGTACGTGCGATCGCGCTCATTCAGTCGGCTAATTCAGTCGACGAGCTCCTAGACGCTGTCTCGAATAGATATCGCACGCACTTATTTGACGGGGAACGAATGTGGCCCCCCGGCCGCGTAGCGTATACGTTAGTCACGTATAGGCAATGCGTCGCCCCGTGTGTCCGCCGACTAAGGTCATCTTATCTTACACCAATGACGATTACATATTTACTGCGTCTATATGTTGCAGATTCTACGATATATAAGGATCGATAACATTCGCTGAGCCTGCTATACAGCCAGCGACTCCACTCTGTGTGCCTGAAGCAAGAAAATTTATACTAATTGTTTGTTGAACATGCCTATCTCCATCTCGACAGTTCAATAACATAATAAATGGTCACATCTCATTAGTTGTTACGGGAAAGTGAACAGGCTCATTTAATTAAGCAGGAGATACTGTATTGGCTTATAGAAAGACGCCATTGCCATTGCCAGCGCGTCTCATTTATCATCATGCGAATATGCCTCGGATTGAAAAACAGTTCGTCACTGCCTTTGATATAGTAGACACAATTAGGGCGCGGTTACAACCCACTTTCAACGGATAGCGTTAAGGTGTTGATATATTTTAAACGGGTTTATATTCTCATGTTCGTAAAAGGCTAGTCTTACTGTTTATCGTTCGCTTTTATATACGATAACTGTCTGTGACGTCAACAAATAATTTTACTGCATCATGGTCGCATACACACACGCGCACACATACACACCCATACACACACACCCA
>NW_014577698.1:29125-30157 GCF_000485595.1 Priapulus caudatus
GGCACGCACGCACGCGCACACACACACACACACACGCGCGCGCACACACACACACACACACGCACGCACGCACGCACACACACACAGACATACACATACACACACACGCACACACGCACGCACGCACACACAGACACACACACACACACATGCAAACAATTTGCTTTTTTCACACATGATCTCTCTTTCGTTCTCTCTTTCTATCACTCAGCGTGTAATTCTATCATTCATCGTGTAATTTTCCGCGTTGCTACAGGTGTCGGCGGTGAACCACGAAGACGTAATGAAATGCAAATGCACTGTCCTCCTCTCCATTTGTGCTTGTCTCTTGCTCAATTTCTTTTCTCTTTCGTCTTTTTCTCTCTCTCTCGCTCGCTCGTTCCCTCGCTCTATTTGGCCATCTCTCTCTCTCCCCCTCTCTCTCGATCTGTAGATCTATCTTTCTGTGCGTCTGTCTCACTCTCTCTCTCTCACACACCCTCTTATACCCCCATTTATATCTCCCGTCTATCTCTCTTCAACTTCTCTGCAGTTGACGGATATTGTACACTCACAGCGCTTATTTCTGTGAGCGCCAACTACGTACAAAGTGGAGAGCAGCATTGGCGCGGAAAACGTGCCATTAGCGTGGCCCGATGCGGTGCCATACACTACGAGTGTGTTTGCTTTGCATCAGATTACGCGCCACAGGAAGCTGTTTAGCGCAGGCTAGTGCCTTCAGCGAGACTAGATTTTAATCAGTTATGACACGAGTTCGGACAACATCTATAACTGTAAACCAAGCCCCTCACATTTTTCTTGCTCTCTCTCTCTCTCTCTCTCTCTCTCTCTCTCTCTTTCTCTCATTTCCCCTGTCACTTCATTCCTCTCTCGCTTCCGCTCTCGCTTTCTCATTTTTCACTCGCGCCACCATCTCTTTCTCTCTGTCTCTCTGTCTCTCTCTCTCTCTCTCTCTCTCTTTTTCGCTCTGTACTTCTCACTCTGTCTCTCTACTTTTCCCTTACTCTACACCTATCGCGCTATTCTGCTCTC
>NW_014577698.1:30379-35352 GCF_000485595.1 Priapulus caudatus
TCTCTCTCTCTCTCTCTCTCTCTTTCTCTCATTTCCCCTGTCACTTCATTTCTCTCTCGCTTCCGCTCTCGTTTTCTCATTTTTCACTCGCGCCCCCATCTCTTTCTCTCTCTCTCTCTCTCTCTCTCTCTCTCTCTCTCTCTCTCTCTCTCTCTCTCTCTCTCTTTCTCTCATTTCCCCTGTCACTTCATTCCTCTCTCGCTTCCGCTCTCGCTTTCTCATTTTTCACTCGCGCCCCCATCTCTTTCTCTCTGTCTCTCTGTCTCTCTGTCTCTCTCTCTCTCTTTTTCGCTCTGTACTTCTCACTCTGTCTCTCTACTTTTCCCTTACTCTACACCTATCGCGCTATTCTGCTCTCTCGCCATTCCCCTCTCCCACTGTTTCTGCATTGCCTCGCAATCGCAATATTTTTTCCACACAGAGACATGTTTTCTGACAATTTCTTTCACATGTTACAGTTTGTTTAGGCTTCATCCATCATCGCAGCGACGACAGGGGCAGAGATAGCTGCGGGTGCAACAACAACAGCAATCAACGTCAGTATGGCAGCAGAAGTAGACAACGTCACCATGGCAGCAGCAGCAGCAGCAGCAGCAGCAGCGGAAAACCTTACCACAGCAGCAGCGGCAACAGCAGCATCAGAGCAGATGGCGGCGCTGCAGGAGGTGTTACGGAGAATCCACGCGACCTCCTCCTACCAGCTATTTCTCAATATCATCTACTCCGTGCTGCTGCTGTTCGCCATCGCCATCGTCGCCATGAACGGCAGCGTCATCGCCGCGCTGGCGTCTATTGGCAACCTCGACGCGGCTTTGATCTTCGTCGGCAGTCTCGCGGTCTTCGACCTGCTCGCCGGAATTAACATTGCTCTAAAGTTCGCACTGCTAGTCGCCAAGGTGATGCCGGCGAGCAGCGCCACCTGTTGGGCGACCGACTACATACTCATCTTCACGATCACGGGCCTACCGATCAACATACTGCTGCTGTCCTTGGACCGCTACTTCAAGGTCGTGCGCCCGCACGCGCACGTCTTTGACCGCAAGACGGCGTGGGCGTGCGTCGCCGCGCTGTACGTCGCCGTCGGCGTGTACGCGGCGCTGCCGGCCGCCGTCGGCTGGGACTTCGTGAGCCAGCACGGCGGCGACAGCGCCATCTACGCGAGCTGGCCGTGCGTGACGGCGCCCTACATGACGAGCCACGCCAATGTCGCTGCGGCCGAATTCTCCTGCACGCTGCTCGCGATAGCCGTGCTCTACGCGCTGATTCTGCGACGGCTGCGCCACCGCAGCGTCGCCATGGCAACCGGCGGTGGTGGCGCGGTGGCGCGGCGCATGGGCAGCAACAGCAAGGCGGTGAAGACGATACTGATGATCGTAGTGCTGTACACGTGCAGTTGGCTGCCGACGGTCGTCTTTCTTGCCTCCCTCGATGGCTTCGGTTTCAGCTTCTTCTATGTGAATGCGTCACTGCTGATGCTGATAAACGTCAGTCAGCTGTGCGGACCGCTCATCTACGCCTACCGCATACCCTGCATCCGCGAGCGCATCTACAAGTGGCTGCAGGCGGCATGGCCCGGCGGCGCCGCGTGTCTGTGTAGACAGGAGCAGCAGCAGCAGCAGCAGCCGCCGCGTCAACAACAACAACAACAACAACAACAACAACAACAACAACAACAACAACAGACATCAACAACATCAACAACACCACCACCACCACAACCACCACCACCACCACCACCACCACCACCAACAACAACAACAACAACAACAACAACAACAACAACAACAACAACAACAGACATCAACAGCCATCAGCAGCATCAGCAACAGCAGTAGTACCAGTTGGAGGGAAGCAGTAAGAAAACCAGCAACATCACCAGGAGCAACACCAGCAACAAAAGCCGCAGCATCTGCAACAACAACAACAACAACAACAACAACAACAACAACAACATCAACAACAACAACAACATCAACATCAACAACAACAACAACAACAACAAACACAGCAACCATATCAGCAGCAGCAACAGTTTGAGCAGTAACAGACAGGCCCGGCAAATTATTAGACGCCTGCCAGATTCAATGTCTGTCCTAGCATTTGTTTTTACACATACAGCCATGCGTACTCAAATATCCTGCTCTCCTATGTTGTAAACAACTAGGGTTGTTGATAGCAGCGGTACTTAACAGCATATGGGTTGAACGGCTAAGCCGTCTGCAAATAGTTGTTTATCGTTTAAATCATTCCACTTTCAAAAGCATTTGGATTTTACGACATGTTTCAACATGTGAAACGACATCGCCTGGTGTGTGAAGTTTTCGATTGTTTGCCGCGGTTGGAAGGATAAAAAATCAGCTGTACATGCCGCTTTCGCTAACGCACTGCGTTCGTCCGAGCTTTCTGTACGACGAAGAGGCTTTATTCGCGCGCGCGTTTGGCGGCCGATGAATATGTTAGCAATGGCAGCAAAAATAAGTGCAATAATTAACACGCAATTCGAGCAAATGCAGCGCAGCGTGAGATCTAGAACACAGCTAGTGCCTCGTGCCTCATGTGTACGCATGCAAACCTGTCGCCCGGGGACGCTTTTAACGTACATGCGATGTAAAGCTTGCTCAGGTATATAGCCATCAATTGACGGTGACCGGACGCGCTCTCGTTATCCTATCAATCAAGCTGATTGGCTTAGTGAGAATAGTGTGTGTGTGTGTGTGTGTGTGTGTGTGTGTGTGTGTGTGTGTGTGTGTGTGTGTGTGTGTGTGTGTGTGTGTGTGCGTGAGCGTGTATGTCTGTGCGCACACGCGTACGCCTGTGTGTATGTGTGCATGTGTGTATGCGCGCTCGTGTATGCGTCTGCGTGAGCACGCGTGTGTTGGTCTACGCGTGCGCGTGCGGGTGCGCGTGGGTGTGTTTGCGTGTGCGCGTAAGGGTGTGCGTGCGTGCGAGTGTGCGTGTATGTGTGTCTATGTGCGCGTGTACAGGCGTAGGCCTGCTAGGTTATATAGCAGGCGCCGTCGGCTGCTGAGTCACGCGTTAATGATCACCAGGGAAAGGAAACGTAATAATTTCTGATTTGCGCAATAATGACCAGAAACAGCTTCGACCTACCTACAACCATTCATCAGCACAACGTGTGCTAATTTGGCAACAGACCTGCGCTAAAATTTTGACAGAAACAGCACGATTGTATTGAGGAAAAAAAGGAGATGGATATAGGGTGAGGCAGAAAGCAAGAGAGAAAGAAAGAAACAGGGAAGCAGTGAAGGGCCAGCGAAAGAGAGCACAGAGGACAGGGAGCGCTCGAGATAGATAAATAGAGAGGGAAATGGAGAAAGAGAGAGAGAAAAATAGATAGAAAGAGAGAGAAAGAGAGAGAGAGAGAGAGAGAGAGAGAGAGCGAGAGAGAAGAGAGAGAAAGCAGACCGAGCACGAGAGGGAGAGATGAGGAATGGTGATGAGAGAGCAGAAGAGGAGCGCGAGGGGCGGGGAGCGGAAGCGAGACGAGAGAGGATGAGAGAGAGAGAGAGAGAGAGAGAGAGAGAAGAGAGAGAGAGAGAGACTGTACAATATTCAATGCCGCATTACACACTAATGGCAACGCGTTCAGTACATGTATGCAGAAGTAGATAATAGATATATTATTATAAACGTTGTTCAAATATATGGAGATATATTACATAACGGCGAACGAGGCAGCTCGATGTGTTATTTGTTATTCATCTACTGCGACGTACCAAGAATAATGTTTCGCTGCGCGCCGCCGTTTCTGCGTACCTTTCACTTATTCTTGTTGGCTATACATATAGGGTTTCCTAAACGCAGTTGCATTGCAAACAATCATTGTGTACGCATGTTTGCGCTCTGCACTTTCAACGCTCTCTGTGTCAGCCTCAGCTAAGTAATCTATTGATGAATGATGAAATTGAAACTGCTATCACGAAATTCATTTACCTGGATTTACACGGATTTACACGAATTTACCTGGCAACAAACAGCCTATATAGACCTACTGTGAGCAAACTTGCAGCGTGCAAACATCACGAAATGTTCTCATTGAGCCAGAATTAAATGTGCTCCGAAGTTGACCATTTTGAAAGGTCTGTCGGACGCGGTTTTGATACACAGCTAGCAGTAGCCCCACGCTAGCGCAAATAGTTGCTGGAACGAAAACACTATATCGAGGGCCGTAGGCTGAGCGAATTCTTAGGGGGGAGGGGCAGTGGCGGATCCAGGATTTCAAGGAGGGGTGAGAAACAGGTTGGGGGTCTGGGGGTCCTCCCTCAAAAAAAAATTGAAAATGTAGATCGCAGGAGATGGCATTTGAGGCACTTTTGAGTACATGTACTGTAAAAGCCGCTTCATTCTGACTACGACAATCCTTTTTTATTAGAACAATTCATTTTTTTAAATTTTGCTTCAAAATCTATGGGGCAGCTGCCCCCGCCCCGCAGGCTACGGCCCTGAATGATTTGTTTCCTGATTGAATAAGTAATATAGATAACGATATGATTTAAACAAATTTCACAATTTTGTACTGAATAAACATCGAATAATGAATTATAACTTGTTTTATCATAGAAAGGAACTGTTAATGAATCGAGCCGATCGCTCCCTGTGTCCCGGATGTGTAAACATCACTGTAGTGCTACGTTCATAAAAGAAGAAATTTCGTATAAATTTTGAAAAGAAATGTTATGAAAGTAGCAATACAAATGAGTTGTAGTGAATTTTTGCAACCTATGCAAGCTCACAATAGGTATATATAGGCATTTAGCTGCGGGGTTTATCAACTTTAAAGCATTTTTTGTCTTGCGTACTCATCGCTTCATTCGTTAAGCCTATACATAAATCGATCACAGGGGCAGCATTACACCCCCCCCCCACACACACACACAGAAACACACACACGCACACACACACACACACACACACACACACACATACACACATACACACACACACACACACAC
>NW_014577698.1:37014-53681 GCF_000485595.1 Priapulus caudatus
CACGTCAGTTCACGTCAGTTCACGTCAGTTCATGTCACCGACGTGTCCGCGCTCTATCCCTTCTGTAAACCGATTGAAAAACATCCTTTCTTTAAATCATTTTCTGTAAAGCAATTGTGCGGATCAATATGACAAGTCACGTACTGATATTTCAATAGTAATAAAACTAATACAGCCACAAAATAAAAATATTTAAAAATAACATTATTTTAATTTATTGATATTATTTTCGAATATATATCCGGTTATATCCCAATCGAACTAAATAGCAGCTTACACACACACACACACACACACACACACACACACACACACACACACACACACACACACACACACACACACACACACACACACACACACACACACACACACACACACACACACACACACACACACACACACACACACACACACACACACNAGAAACGATTGCCATCTGTATATCGCTAATAATAATTTATAAACCAAAATGAATCAAACAATTTTGTGACCGTAGATGGGCGCTATACCCGCTTTGTAGCGATGGCGTTTGAAATAAATAGGTTATGCTGCGTTCCGTCATGTTTTGTAAAACTTTTACTCTAATATAGACGTTTTATCGGCAGGGTGGGGAGGAAATACCAATTTTGCATTAAAGATATTGTCAATGAAATTTTGTAAAACGAACCAGACGAGTGTGACACCACAGACTGTTTGTGTCTATATAATATGCTATATAATTGCCAAACCCTACCTAATTTGCATAATTTGACGATGTCAGTTGTGAGCTAAAAATGTAAATGTAAATATAAATGTATATTCAAGTGTAATATTCAATACACTTGAATATACACTGATATTCAATACACTGCAGGGTTCTCCCTACGTTGCGCAAACGGGGCCCCGTTTGGAAAACTCCCCCTGTTTGAATCGTTGCGCCCCGTTTGAATTACCTCCGCCCCGTTTTAATTCCACCACAATAAAAGTTTGCCAGCGGCGGGATCGGTCAAGAATTGCGTTCGACCAGGACGACCGACGCAGTGTATTGTTTACCGTACGACGCATGCACTGCAGACAGTACACAAGTTAACCTGACAATGCACAGTTAACCTGTAACTAACTGTACACCGACTCGGCTATCTTATATATACAAACCCCAAATACCGTCTATGGTGTGGTGGGGATTTTACGCATTAAATTAGTCGTACGGTAAAATACACGCCCCCCGGACCCCCTAGTTTCCCCCTCCCCCTCCCCCTAGTTTCCCCCTCCCCCTACCCCTCCCTCCCCCCTGTTTGAATTTCATCCGGGGAGACCCTGCACTGAATATATTCAAGTATATTCAGTGTATATTCAATACACTTGACTTAATCCTAGCGTATATTCATAATTGTTGTTGTTGTTGTTATTCATTAATCCTCCTGTTACACGAGGTCATGGTCAAAATGTATACACGCTTTGTATCGTTCATGCTTTGTAACTCAACCAATGAGTCGGGGTGGCACTAGATACAATAATGTAACCCAAACCCAGGATGTAAACCCAAAACCAATAATGTAACCAACCCCCTATCCTGGGTTTGGGTTACATTATAATTATTGTATCTAGGGGGGCCGCTGCTCTCGAGCAGTCAATGTAAGCGGGCTATAGTACTAGAGCTACCTGTGATCGCACTTGGGCGGCATCCACTTTGACTTTCGGCCAATTGGCTACAGAATTTTGGGAGAAGCACCGTACTCCCGTAGCGACTATCCCTGGGGCCACTACATTACTAGCTATCTAATTATTTAATCAAAAATAAATAAATAAATAAATAAATATATATATATATATAGACATAATAGTTATAACAACAACAACATACTCGTACATCATTAGTAGTAGTACATGGTAGTGTGCACTGTGCATAGCACTGTGTACTCCGGATTCCATGTAGTGTCAAAGATCATATACAATATGTATATGATCTTTGGTAGTGTAGAATAAGCTCGGTTAGACGAGGAGGAAACTAGTTGGCTTGTATGTTAACACATCGCAGGCGCCATGTTTGCTTCGTTTCGCGGCTGATTACGCTGCCCAAGCGCATACCAACAAGGCACGTTCTCTCTCTGTCTCGCTCGCTTGTGGTGGTGGTGTGTTGTGCGTGCTGTGCGTGGCGTGCGTTGCGTGCGTGCGTGCGTGCGTGCGCTGGCGTGCGTGCGCTGCGAGTGTGTGTAATGTGTGTGTGCGCTGCCGGCGCTCACGTCACCCCCGCGCGCGTGGTCTGTGTGTGTGTGATGTGTGTGTGTGTGTGTGATGTGTCGTTGTGTGTGTGTGGTGTGTGTGTGTGTGCGCTGTGTGGTGGTTGCGCGGCGTCGTGCGTGCGTCGTGCGTGGTGCGTGGCGAGTGTGTGTATGGTGTGTGTGCGCGCGCGCCGCGTCGTGTGGTGTGTGTGGTGTGTGTGTGTAGTGTGTGTGTGTGTGGTGTGTGTGTTGTGTGTGTGCAGTGTGTGTGTGTGTGTGTGTGGTTGTGTGTGTGTGTGTGTGTGTGTGTGTGTGTGTGTGTGTGTGTCGTAAAGCATGCTATCTAGTCGATTCGGGATAAACGGAATATTATTCGAAAATAATATCAATAAAATTAAAATAATGTTATTTTAAAATATTTTTATTCTTGTGGCTGTATTAGTTTTAATTACTATTGAAATATCAGTAGTGACTTGTCATATTGATCCGCCAAATTGCTTTACAGACAAGATTGATTTAAAGAAAGAGATGTTTTTCAGTATGGAAGACCTGAAACGACATCGACTTTTTTTGAGTTTCAGTTTCTGAGTTTCTGAGTTTCCGCGTTTCTTCTGCGCATACTCAGAGGTTTCTATAATGTACGTCGATGGTTGCTCAATTAAAACTGACTTCTTCTTACTCACTCATTTGTGTCCTTTTTTTGTGGTGAGCTACAGTGTCATTGACACTTTCATATAATATATATATATAATTATACGGCTCAAGGATAGAGATGATGTCCAGATTGAGACCTATGTCATTTTCGTAAATGTGGGGGTAGCCACTTTAAAATCGACATGGGTGTTCTTGAAGATGTTGTTTGTTCATTTCGACCGAGAAACATTATGTCTTTACAGGAAGTCTGAAAAAAACTGCGTTTAAGCGACACTACTAGCCTGTTTCAGACTGTTTCTCACTATTGCTACGCGTGAGAATTTTCCGTGATGTTCCTGTGCTACGGCCCTCAAATGTATCTGCGTATTTGCGCGCTGCATTTACGCACTGATACTACTTGCTCTCGGCAGTAAATTATCTGGAAATCCGTTGATATTTGTAGATTTTTCAGAAAGTCATAAATGAAATAAGAAACAGTTGGCCATTGCTGTTCACTGTTGCCTACTGCCCTCTCGCGGCCATGCGGTGATGTATGTCAATTCGCCCCCGCCTCCTCTTCCAGCTGCGGCTTGCTGCGCACATCTGTCGCTGGGCGTGCGTAAGCGTTAGACTGGTACTCACTCCCGCCTCGATTACTCATCGAGTAACTATAAGCCGAGGGGTGCGACCGGGGACCAGTCTAGCGTCCGGGGAGGGGGGGGGAGTGCATACAGTGGTCATAGCCAGCGCCGTATAGACAAGCAAGATCTGATAAAACCCACGTGAATTCTTCTAGTTGTTTGTGTGTCGCTGGGCGCGCCTTCCTAACATCTGACATATTGCTGCCGGCTGCGCCCCTGCTGCATACAATTCTTCCAGTTGTGCTGGATGCATTCTGTACATGAATTAATATCTATCTATGTTTCCTAAATTAATCTGCTTACACAAGGATGAATTCTTGCCTGTCTTTTTAGCTTATCTGACGAAGTCGGATGCAGCTTGTAGAATCGCATGATCGTCCGTGCGTCCGTCCGTCCGTGCATCCGTCCGTCCGTCTGTGCGTCCGTCAACAGTTGGGCACAAATCTAAACGGCTCGACGTACGGATTCGAAAGTCGGGACGTGGGTGGGTAATTCGAAAACGAGTTGGGATGTTGAAGCTGGGAGTCAAAGGTCAAAGGTCAAGAGGTGTAAAAGAAGGGGGAACATTCCCTCCTTAACTTAAGGTATAGGGAGGAAATGCAGAATTGCGGCACAAATCTAAACGACTCGACCTAGGCTCGTGATAGTCGGTGTATAGCATCATGGTAGGAAAAGCCATCACTGTGCCGAAATTGGAGGTCACAGGTCAAAGGTCAATGGGCATAGGGCAGATTTTAGACATTTTCTGAGGACATGGTCTGACGGAGCGATTGAAAAACTTTTTTGTTTCAGCGGTGACCTAGCATTTTTATGGCTTTATTGAAAGGACCATGAAATGTACCTTCTGTTGACATGCGAAGAGTAAGTGTCGGATAACATTTTGACCCCGAAGAGGAGGGTTAAACATGGATTTGTTTACTGTCTGTTAGAAAGAATTTGACTGCCGGGTTTGCTAGTAGAATCTATACATGCCTGGATGTATGAGGCTACAATGTCACAGTGAAATTTCAAAAGCTAAATTTGGTTGAAGAAGGTTTATGCTCCTTAAATCGTATAATTTCTATGGCATTCTGTACTGTCAATATGTTACATGTAACGTATGCCACTGCCAGTGCATGTGGTGGTGGTACTGTGTAGTTTTTGCCTGCGTTAGTTGGTTACAGGTGGCAGCTCTCCATTGCAGCCTGTAGGCTTGCGTAGGTAAATGGATGAGTGCTTACCTATTCTGTCTTGCAAATAGTTGTTGCTACTACGTACGATGGGAGCTTCCATCTTTAATCTGAAGACACTTAAACGTACGCGCCATCTCGTGGAAACTTTCATAACGATCCCAACGAACATTCCTTTGAGAAGGTTCCTGATACCATCCCTGTGCATTCCACTGTTTCAGCGTGTATGTAAACACATTTGGGACTAACAGGGTTTACTAGAATCCCACCACTCCACCACAGAGTCACCGCAGTAGACGTTAGATGAGCGCTGTCGCGCCGCGGCACTTGTTCTATACTTTTCATGCTTTTATTCATAATGTTTTTCTTCTAGATGTGCATTGGTATTTAGAGACTAGAAAATGGGCAACCAGCTAACTGGAATTGCACCAGCACAAATACTTAGTGTTGATCATTACTTTTCTGATCTCCCTGAGTATGAATATGATATAAGGTAAGCAGTGTTTTTATACAATGATCCAGTGGATTTTGAATATAGTAAACAGCCAGGAAAGGTGCAAATATATGCTATATATATGTAGCCATTGTAATATAATTAGGTTATAAATGCTCTCATCATATAATAGAAAATAATATCATAGAATAAAGTTATATGTTACCCCCTTAAGTAGGGGTGTAACGATTCACTGATACATCAGTAAATCGCGATACAGCTGCCCACGATACGATAATCGATACGCAGCATTCGTATCGCGATACAAATGATACGGATGTTACAAAGTGAATAAGGCAAGCTAAACTGTGCACCTGTAATTCGTTTTAAATTTATTTATTTATTTTTTTAAACTCGGTAGCACGCAAATATCCTAGTCTGACTCTGTCGTCGAAATCTGTACGTGTCACTATTATGAGGCGCGCTTGTATTGCCGCCAAACTTGTTACCACAAAACAATCAAGAGTGCTAATTAATTGACTGGTGCATGTCGTTACTGCGCACGTAGAGCACACTCAGAACGTCTCGATGTGTTTCAGCCATAGAAATATATAGTACGTGATTGTTTACTATATATTTCTATGGCTTTGACCTACTAATTTTTTTGTGTTACGAAAGAATTGTAATACATATAACAGTAAAATAACATAAGAATTCGACCATTCATGTGAACTTCAAATTACAAACTAGTAGACCAAAATGAAGGTTTCGAAACTCATGCACTGTTTTGTGAAACCTGAATGCATGCTAATAGAAATTTCTAGTTATATTTTATTATTTATGCACTTACTATAAGGGTATTCTATCCCTATAATTATAAATGTACAAATAAACATTAATAATTAATAAAACTAGTAATTGGCATATGATTTTACAAATTTATCATAGCATGCAATTTACAATATCTCTTTTTGTGTCTGTGTATCGCGATACGTATCGTAACCTACGCTTCGAGGTATATGTATCGTATCGTAACCCTAGCGTATCGTTACACCTCTAATGTCAAATCTAAACATCTTCAAATGCTCATTTACAGTTTGGGAAGCACCCGCTTTTTCAAAGTTGCGAGGGCAAAGTGTAAAGAGGGGCTTACTGTCGTAAAAATATTTGCAATACACGACCCTTCTCTACCGCTGAAGACCTACAGAGACAATGCTGAAGGTAGGTTGATGTGAACGCTGGGCACTGTTTTGTCTCCAGCAGTTGTTGTTGTCAGCAAATGCTAAAATGAAAAGAAACTAGCATGTAGAGCTCATTTTTAAACATGTAAAATATTTGACTAAATTTGCGACAGAAAAAGCAATCGTAGCAAGGGAGATTTGCACTAGTGCCATGTGTGTATTATTTATTGCATCACCGTTTTGAGCTGCATTAGAGTGGCAGAAAGTAACTATTAGTTTTTGCTTGCTGTAGCATTTGTTACAGTGTTAGGACAATATAATGTCTGATAAGTGCTATGCAAAATCACTTCTTTTTTTTAATAAACAAATATAAGTTACTTTCAGAATTCAGAGGAACAGATGTGTGCTACAAACCATACATGTCAAATTAAGTTGTATTTGTAACATGTAAATGTATTTCACGAGTTTACATGTGTATATGTTTTGCTTCTTAGAAATAAAGCAGCGACTTCAAGGTGCAACGAACTGCCTACCATTCCAGAGAGCTGTGGTGAGTTATACCATCAATAAAAAGCAGCATTACCAACTCTACAAAATCACCAAATTGACACAAAAAGGACCAAATTGATCAAATGCCCAATATTAATAAATTGCCGATTTACGAAATTATCCAAATTACCAATTGTACACATTTTAAGTCACTGATTTGGTTGAAACACTGGTCGTGATTTAATTCTAATGTAGTTTTTTCTATATTCTGGAGCTGGCTTTTCATAATATGTGGTTATATTTTGCTACGGACAGTAATTAGCTAGGTAATTTTCCGTAGCTGCATGTTCGTGCGTTTTGGAACATTTCCGTGTTTAGTGCGTATTTTCTCCAACTTTCTAGTTCATAGTGTATGCATCAGTCCTTTTTAGGCTCGGTCATAGGGACGTTTTGGAGTCAGTATATAATAGTCACATGTATTTTATCTATTTTTTACACTGGTTTAATTATTTCTGCTAGTGTAATCATTTTGACGATATTTCTTAACAGATCACAGACAAGGCAGGTCTTCTGATTCGCTCGTATGTTAAGGCGAACCTTTATGATAGGATAAGCACAAGGCCTTTCGTCAATGCCGTGGAGAAGAAGTATTTAGCATTCCAGATACTGTGTGCCATTAACCAGTGTCACAAGCAAAATGTGAGCCCCCTATTCTATTGCAAATCAAACAGTGCATCCGTAATTAGTGTCATTTGCATGGGCTGTACACTTAATCATTGTCGCAGGCAAAATATGCATTGTCAACCATTGTCATAAGCAGAAGATACGATTACATCACGGTATTTTTACTTATTTAGTTGCCGTGATTGTACTCTAGATAATTTTTTGATGTCTACATGGACAAACTATTGTACCAACTCGCTGCAAATAGGGATGTTTATGCACCATTTAGGAGCTGTAGCTTAGGGTGTGAGTTAGGTACGTGTGAGTGCTAACTAATTCTTCCCTGCAATTTTTAGGTTTGCCATGGTGACATCAAATCAGAGAATGTGATGGTCACTAGTTGGAACTGGGTATTGCTGACTGACTTTGCCAGCTTTAAGCCAACCTATTTACCTGAGGTGTGTATGCGCACATTTTGGTTATTGTTGTTTTCCTACGCCTTGAAATTTATATTTAGTCATGCTTTGTGAGATTAAGTTTAATCAACACCAGAGATCAAGACAAATTACTTGAGTAAATACTAACTCCCTCCCAATTTGCTCTCTTTATCATTTGCTCTCATTCTCTCAGTCCATCCTTTCTACTTTAACCTATACTATATATATATATATATATATATATATATATATATATATCTTCCTGTCTCTGCTGAGACTATTGCTATATCCTGCACCTCTCTGTACACTATCTCCTTATTTCTCTGTTTCTTCCTCCCCTATCTCTAACTCTTCCCTCCCTTTCTTCCTCTACCCTTGTCTCCACCTTCCTACCCCCATGTCTTTCTCACTCTCCCTTTCCTTCTCTCTCCCTTCCTCCCCTCTCCCTTTCTCCCTCTCTCCCTATATCAGTGTCTATATCTATTCTACCATCCACACTGCAGGACAATCCGGCGGATTTTTCCTACTTCTTCGACACGTCTCGGCGCCGCACCTGCTACATCGCTCCGGAGAGGTTCGTGCGCGGCACGTGGTCGACATCCGAGGGCGAGGCGGCCGGCAACAGTGGCGCCCCCAACATCGTCGTGCTGCCCGACACGGACACGATGAAGTGTGGAGACCTGACGCCGGCCATGGACGTGTTCTCGGCGGGGTAACGTGTCCTGCTGCTTTTAACGTAGCTCTGCGCTTGCAGCGTTGCACTCTATTGTACACGCGTAGTTAACACGGCAATTGCCAGGGCGCACTGGTTATTGTATGTTGTAGAGGCATAGTAACAGAGATGGTTGGGTGAGGTGATACAACTTCTTTGTCGTGGCATGTAAAGGTGTTGCCAATATGATTCTTATTCTAGCAGAACTGTAAAAGGGTGCATTGTCATGTTTATTTGTTTTATTGCACCAACCCTAATTGCTAAAGAGAGGTTTCTTTGATAGATTCTATTCTTGATTGAATCTATGATTTCAATGAATTCTATGATTGATGACTTAGGTGTGTGCTGGCAGAGCTGTTCACAGAGGGCCACCCACCATTCGACTTATCTCAGCTCCTATCATACATCAGTGGAGAATACACGCCCACTAAGGTATTCTTAGATCAGCTCACTGACTTTTGTATTAGAGAGGATGTTCTCATTCGTCCAGTTCTTAGAGCCATTAACGATATTTACTATTGCAGTCACTGGATATTTTCTGCTGCCAGGCGACTGTGCGCTTATAGATGAATGCTATATGCGCCGTGAAATGCGTGAATAAACTTAGAAATAAAATAAAATAAAAGGTAGAATTGGTAATAGTTTACAACTGCCGCTTCACCGTATTTTATGTACTCACTAGAACGCTTACAAATCACACAGTAAATTTTAGTAGATGAGAGGGAGAGCCAGCCCCATGTCTTCTCCTGTGCGGGCTGTTTTATACCCTCCGTTGTAAAATGAGTCGTGATGCCCTTACCAAATATATTCCCACCAATCACTGCTGGCCACCGGGACGGCATAGGGTTTGGGATTATCGGCTATGGTCAGTTTTAAGTAGTTATGGAGTGGACGGCCAATGGCGAGTAAGGAGTGGAGATGTTTTACGCCCCCGTCGGCCACGTAGGTGACCGACGTGGGTATGACGTAGGACGGATGATAGATTACGGTAATTGAGTGTTAGCGGCAGTGTAGAAATAACTTCAGTCGGCTAATGTGTGTATCTAAGCTGTTACTTGCCGAAAGATGCCCAGTATTAATGGGCAGTGACGCGGTTGTAGTGTCCGGTTTGTAACAGAGCTAAGCATAACTACGTGTGTTCTATTCAGCATGGAACTAATTTTAACAGCTGTTTATGTGTCCAGCAGATAAATCGGGCTTTTAGCCAGCTGGTGTGATGTAAGATTAACCCAGGTGTGAACTGGTGTGATGATGCCGATGGTAGTGGTGGAATGCCATTAGCGTTGCTACACTATAATGAGCAGTTGCATTTTTCCCCAGCGCTCACGTGTAGCTATAGTGTAAACTATATAGCTTATATGCAAACTAGGATGTGGAAACCAAAACAGTTTCATGCAGTTTTGTTGAACATTCACGCACGCACGCGCACACATATTGTGTGTGTGCGCGTGCGTGCGTGCGTGCGTGTGTCAGTATATCTACACATATTACTTCTAAACTTTCATAATAACTTCTGGTTTCACTGCTGCTGCTGCTGCTTCTAGGTGATGGAGAGGATAGACGATGAGTGTGTGAGGGAGCTCATTGCTCACATGCTGCAGAAGGATCCATCGCTGCGTCTCAGTGCTGAGGAATACCTCACAGAGCAGCGTGGCAAGGCCTTCCCCGAATACTTCTACACCTTCCTCAAGGTCTACCTGCAGGGATTCTCCTGCGCACCTGTGCTGACAAGCGACGACAAGATCTCTAGGTGTGCTGTGGAGCCTGATTATTGTGTTGTGATGATGACCTGTGATTAATGAAGTCCAATATTCTTGTCCTGTGATGGCAAATTGTTTATCCACCTGTCTGTGTATACAACTGTTTGTACACGCTTGTCTGCTTACATTATTGTTTACTCCTACTGATTATTTATCTTATTCTTTGCATCCACCTGTTTGTTTGTACAATAGTTTTCATATTCTTGACAAATATGAATAGTTGTAGACTGATTGTAAACTGTGTGCATTAAAATTACATCTGCTTTATTTTTACGATTGTAGGTTAAAGAAAGACATAAACAAGATCCTAAAAACCCTCTGTGACAGCGACACAGAGAGTGACAGGTTAGTTTGCTAGCTCTGTTTAAGTTGATAAATATGACGGTTTTTTTATGTCAGAAGGAGCTCTAATGCTTTAATTGTAACTTTAATATGAGTCAGGAGTGTGATACATTTTCATTTACCATCTGCATTCACAGACACATGCAGTACGGGTGTATTGCAGCCTCGTGACAGTGTGTGTTTGATAACTAAAGGATATGTTAGCAATGCTGCTTGGTGGTGGTTCTCAGAGTATGGTGCCTATAAGAGCAATCTGTGTTTGCAACCAGGACACCTGTACAAGATTACATAGAGTTTCGCATTGAAAGCCACTATAATTACCGTTACCACTGTCTGTGGACACAGGTGGTAACAATGGAAAATCTTTCACACTAATGTTTGATGGCAGAATTACCAGGTCTTGTCATTATGAGGCAATGTCAGGAACGTGTCTTACTCGTGTGACCCATATTTTCTACGCTTCCATTCTCACTGTTCACATTGATATGATATGAGACCAATTATTTGCAGAGAGAGAGAGAGAGAGAAGAGATGAGAGAGAGAAAGAGAGAGAAAGAGAGAGCATGGTGCTATATTTGCTAGTCTGTGTTTTACAAGAGAGAGCATGGTGATGCGACACAGTGCTATAAACTGCTAATTGTGTTTACAGAAAGAGCATTGTAAATGTTACACAGTGATATATCTGCTAGTCTGTGTTTACAGACGAGAGGCATGGTATGGCTACACAGTGCTATAACTGTTCGTCTGTGTTTGCAGGGAGAGGCAATGGTAATGCTACACAGTGCTATAACTGCTAATCTGTGTTTACAGAGAGAGCAATGGTAATGGTTACACAGTGCTATAACTGCTAATCTGTGTTTACAGAGAGAGGCATTGTAAGTGTTACACAGTGCTATAACTGCTATCTGTGTGTGCAGAGAGAGCATTGTAATGTTACACAGCGGCTATATCTGCTAGTCTGTGTTTACAGAGAGAGCATGGTATGGCTACACAGTGCCTATATCTGCTATAGTCTGTGTTTACAGAGAGAGGGCATGGTATGGCTACTCACAGGTGCTATATCTGCTAGTCTGTGTTTACAGAGAGAGCATGGTAATGTACACAGTGCTAAATCTGCTAGTCTGTGTTTACCAGAGAGAGCATGGTAATGTTACACAGTGCTATATCTGCCTATTCTGTGTTTAAGCAGGGACACTGGTAATGTTACACAGTGCTATAACTGCTCGTCTGTGTTTGCAAGGAGGCCTGGTGATCATCGTTGCCATTGATAAACTCATGCTGCGCAGCCTGCGGTACTGTGTGCTCTCACAGCTGAATGCCTGCTGGAGCTGATGCTGAGTATCGTGCCACACGTTAGCTCTGACATCATCCTCGATAGACTCGTGCCCACCACATGCTGCACTTCCACCAGGTTAGCCATACTCCTTGTAATGCGCACACTGCATAGTGGAACATTACTGTGTGCGTGCGTGCGGTTGTGTGTTGCAGTCGTGCGTGTGGTGTGTGTGTGTGTGTTTTGTGTGTGTGTGTAATGTGTTGTGTGTGTGTGTGTGTGTGTGTGTGTCTGTCTGTGTCTGTGTCTGTGTCTGTGTCTGTGTGTGTGTGTGTGTGTGTGCGTTGTGCGTGTGTGCGTGTGTGGCGTGTGTGTGTGTGTGTCAGTGTTGTAGTCGAGTCCGCACCTCCGCAGTACGAGTTCGAGTTCGAGTCTGAAGTCCGAGTCCGAGTCTGCACCCGCCGAGTCCGAGTCCGAGTCTGCGCCACCGAGTCCGAGTCCGAGTCGCAGTGTCCACACCACCGCGAGTCCGAGTCAGAGTCCAGTTTTGATAAAAAAAAAAATGTGGGGCACAGACCCGACATTAGGCCGCTCACTGCTATGTATGTTGTTTCTTCAAAACTGGGGGTGTCTCCTGCCTCCATGATTCGCTGAGCGCAATGTAATGTGTAAAACAGTTTAAACTGAATAAACACGGTATCAGCGCACAGTGGTGTATCATTGTTAAAAAAAGCATGTTGAGAACCTATATGCCCGGAAGTAGTACATGTGATTGTAAACCTGCTAGCCGGCAGGGAGTGTGCTAGTGATAGCGCGCGCATATACTACATTTCTGATATTGTAAACGCGTGGTGTGGTTTATGGTGAAGTACGTACAAATGTTGACACTTACAAAATTTTTGTAATACATTTGTAATATAAATAGTATATTATATACTATAATTAATATAAATAATATAGACAAGAGACAGTGCCGCAAAGAAACAGATTTAATAAAGAGGAAACTAAGCCTGTGACAGTACAAAAGCTAATACAGTGTTGGCACATCCACCCGATAAGCCATGTGTTTGCGCAACCGCTACGCGAGCCTCTAGCTTCACACACTACACAGGCAAAAATCAATGTAAATAAACAGCTAGTCGCATAAATTTAGGTAGGAGTTTTAGTTTTTAAAATGTTTGTAAACTGCGTGTTTAACAATATGTACAGTTATGTACTATGTAGTGGTCTCGAGCCAGCCTCGACCCGAGTCCCTCGAGTCCGTAGAGCTTGAGTCCGAATTCGAGTCGCGAGTCATTGCACTCCGAGGCCAAGGCCGAGGCCGAGAAAAAAGAAACGAGGACCTACAACACGTGTGTGTGATGTGCGTGCGTGCGTGCGTGCGTGCGTGCGTGCGTGCGTGCGTGCGGGTGTGTGTGTGTGGTGTGTGTGTGTGTGTCGTGTGTGGTGTTGTCGTCGTGGTATGGAAAGCCATCCGCCTTTCAAATCATTTTCAACACATTTCAAATACACAATTTTAAATGCAATTTAAAGCATTTCAATTAATTAATAAAAAATACAAATTACTTTATATGTTCGAAAAATTTTAAATTCAAAATTTAAAAATCAATTCACAGAATATACAACAATTTATTTAGACTTGCGAAATTAATTCACAACTTTCGCAGAATAATTGCCATGATTATAAGCAAATTCCTTCACATCATATTGTAAAAATTCCATTTTCTAAATGTACCAATTTATTTTCAAAACAACAAAAAGCCAATATTTACTAACTGCAATTCTTAATTGTATAAGCTGTTAGCTATAAACTCACAAATGTTCAAAACTTGCTTGCATCACCCTGGACAATTGAAATTAATAAGTTTTTAATTAATTTGGCAGAATCAACGAATCAGTTTCACTAAGTTTGAAAATTAATTTATTACTTTTAAAGATTAATCACCAGAAATGCGATCTGAAGCTGTTGGTTATTCTTGAGAATTATTAGGGTAACAACAGACAAAAATGTTTAGCTTAAATTACTAAATTTAACATAAAGCTTCAAAGCAATATAGGCGCCGCCTATAAAATGTTTACAATCAAAGAGGCTAATTAACAATCAATTTATGCAACTTCCAATCTATTCAAAGGACGCTCTGAAATAAACTTACTACTAGCGGGTTTAGCAAGTTTGCCGCCCACTCTTGTATTGTTTCCAGGTCCCGTGTGCAAAACTAAGTTCAGGAAACTTACAAAATGAATTCATGAGGGCTTGCAATCTAATTCACTATCACTTTTCTGAAACGGCAGTCCAAGCTACAGAACCAAACTCACAAAATCAATTAATGTCTAAAAAGTGCCCGGATGCGTTCAAGCTCGATGGATACTAGATAGGTAATGGGAGGATCCCGATTATTTAACGGGACGCTGGCAGATAATTGTAGAAAGTTGTGAATTAATTTGGCAAGTTATAAAATTGATTTGTTATCTGTGAATTGATTTAAATTTTGCAATTTAAATTTCTTGAACAATATAAAGTAATTTGTATTTTTATTAATTAATGTTTAGAAATGTTTTAATTGATTTAAAATTGTGTAATTTGAAATGTTTGAAAAATGATTTTTGAAGGGATGGCTTTCCATATTCGTGTGTGCGTGCGTACGTGCCTGCGTGCGTAGCGCAGTTCCTGATGTTTGAATTGCCACGAAATCAGATGTAATAACATAGTATAATGTATAGTATCCAGAGCGTATTAAGTATGCTTATGTAATACGCTCTTGATAGTATACATGTTACATATATGCCTTGCTGAAGTTCATGCGAGAGAACACGTGTGTCTTCACCAGCAATGCGTGCACGCGTATAACACAGTCTCTCCATCACCAGCGACACGTTCGCGCGCGTGCGGGCAGAGTCTGTGCGCACGCTGGCCCGCTGCCTCGCCATGGTAACGTCGGTGCCGCGTAACGACGCCAACATCTTCCCGGAGTACATTCTGCCCAGCCTCTCGGCGATTGCTCAGGATGACGTCGTCTCTGTGCGCATCGCCTACGCCGAGAACATCGCGCTACTCGCCGAGACTGCGCTCAGGTACCAGCGCCCCCTGGTGTCCATCGATCAGTAACCACGCTCGAATGTAGGATATGTTGCCAGCGCCCCCTGGTGGTTGCCGACCTGTAGAAATATTGTGTTTGTGTTACTGTTCTTATATGTCTAAAGTCATCTCTCACTATTCTTATATGTCTAACATTATCCGTCACCGTTCTCATATGTCTAACGTCATCCGTCACCGTTCTCATGTCTAACATCATCTCTTACTATTCCCATAACGTCGTCTCCCGTCGTCTTCATCAGGTTCCTAGAGATCAGTCAGCTGGGCACGGCAGAGGCCGAGCAGCAGGCGAGCTACGACCTTGAACTGCAGGCGCTGCACGAGGTCATCCAGCAGCGGGTCGTGACCCTGCTCAGCGACGCCGACAACATCGTCAAGCAGACGCTGCTCGAGGGCGGCATCGTGCGGCTGTGCGTGTTCTTCGGGCGCCAGAAGGCGAACGACGTTCTGCTGTCGCACATGATCACGTTCCTCAACGACAAGCGTGACTGGCAGCTGCGCGGCGTGTTCTTCGACGCGGTCGTCGGCGTCGCCGCGTACGTCGGCTGGCAGGGATGCGCGATGCTCAAGCCGCTGCTGCAGCAGGGCCTCAGCGACACGCAGGAGTTTGTCATCGCCAAGGCACTGAAGGTGACTCTCTCAGCTTGTGTGTGTGCATGAGTCGATGGTTCTGACACTGCAGAGATGCCAACCAATACGATTTATCCGTATTTTATACGAATTTCTATTCCTTTTGCACCACTACGACCAGTTTGTATCAAACTACGAATTTCACTGTGATCGGGAAATTATTTTTTTTGTCGATTATTGTAATTTTTTTTTAATTTGTTGTCATTTTTGACCCTCAGAATCCAGGAAATTGCATCTCAGATTCAAAAAATTTTGCGGGGGCATGCCAGACCCCCTAGCAAACTCAGGTCACTACGTGACCCTCAAACTACTAATTTGATGGCCAGAAACTACAGATTGCTTCAAATATGTGTTGGCATATCTCTGTGACAGTGTTTCAAACTTAACTATAGCGGCATTACAGATAGTGAAGTGTTTGGTGTAGCTAGGAATGCTATAAATGCTGCTGTGTGCGTCGTGATGTTTAGTGTTTGGTGGAGCTAGCAATGCTATAGATACTGCTGTGTACGTCGTAATGTTTATGCTTTCGTACGTACGTGTGTATGAGCGTTTTAATAACCATGAAGAGTTTGTTAAAGTTAGGGTTGCTATAGAAGCTGTTGTGGACATTGTGATGTGGGTGCGTTCGTATGTACGTGCGTGCATGTGCGTGTTACAGGCTATAAAGTGTTTGGTAGAGCTAATTAAGGCTGCCATGGTCTATGTCTCCCTGGGTACTGCCGGAACGTATCTAATATGCCGGACCGTACCTCGCCTACTCCACTAACGAGTCTAGGGAGTCGCCTACATCTACTCCCCAACCCTAACCCTAACCCTAACCCTAACTATATCAGATAGTTACCAGGGTACGTTCCGGCAGTACCCAGGGAGACATATAGACCCTGGCAGCCTTAATTAGCTCTACCAAACACTTTATAGCCTGTAACACGCACATGCACGCACGTACATACGAACGCACCCACATCACAATGTCCACAACAGCTTCTATAGCAACCTTAACTTTAAC
>NW_014577698.1:53788-61190 GCF_000485595.1 Priapulus caudatus
ATGAAGTGTTTACTAGAGCTAGGACTGCTACAGAAGCTACTGTGTACATCACGGTGTATGTGTATTTGTGTATTACAGGCTATGAAGTGTTTAGTAGAGCTAGGACTGCTACAGAAGCTACTGTGTACATCACGGTGTATGTGTGTTTGTGTATTACAGGCTATGAAGTGTTTGGTAGAGCTAGGACTGCTACAGAAGCTGCTGGTACAGGAGCTGCTAGTGGATGTGGCTCCGTTCCTGTGTCACCCCGGCGTGTGGGTGAGGCAAGGTGCGGTAGGGTTCGTTACGTCGGTCGCGCGCACGCTCAACGTAGCGGACGTACACTGCAAGCTGTTGCCGCTGCTACAGCCCTTCCTCAGCCGACCTGTGATACAAGTACAGAGTGAGGTGGGTCAGTTATACCGATCGGTGTGTTATATAGGTGAGTATGTTATGTAGGCAAAGCAAGTGAGTTATACAGCTGATTTATACAGCAGCGTGAGTCATACAGGTAAGTTAATTTTACTGCTGAGTGCGATATGTGTGTACATAACGAAATAAGAGAGTTTTACGTGCGAGTCACTTATACGGGTGAGTGTGTTGTACAGATGATTGTGCCATTCAGGTGAGTGCGTTATGCAGGCAAAGAATGAGGTAAGGGAATTATATAGAAGGGTAAATTATAGGCAGGTGAGTTAGTTATATAGACAAGTCAGTTATACAGGTGAGTGTGTTAAATAGGTGCATAATATAGTTACGTGAATTATGCTGCTTAGTTTTTTGCTTATAGGTTAGTAGTCGGGTGTTGTTTGACATCTGCCTACATATTAGTTGTGTGCGAACAATGTGGTCATCTGTTTACATATTATTCGGTTAATTAGTAGTCTGTTTCCATGTTGGTTGTCTGCATACAGTTTGGTCATTTGTTTTCTTTTCTTGAAATAAGTTTATCAGGTTTCATGATAATGAACGTTAAAGTTGATTTTCTTTTATGATAAATTGAATCATATATTACTGAATCTATTAGATTTGGTTTAATATATAGATAAAATTACTTTTAACGTCGATTTATGTGATAGCATTGTGATAGTTGATTTAACCATTTGTTGGGGAAATGGTTGTCAGCTGATGTGTTTGTTGCCTGTGCGCAAGCATTAAATATTAAATTGTATCTGCTCACTAGTTTCTCTGGCTGCCTGTAGGTGGTGCTGCTGAGTGTGCTGCAGCCACCCGTGCAGCGTGCTGTGTTTGACTACATGCTCAGCCTGTCCACTATCGGTGCAATGCTTGACCATCTACAGGACCGGCAGCTTGTACGTAACCTAATGAGGCAGGGACACCGACCCAGCTATGCTGAACTAGACAATGGTAGCCTATCACAGGTATGTTATAACCATCCCCCACCCCCAGTTGTATCTCATACGTGGCATCGCATTGAAACCAGCCTGAGTACTGAGTGCTTGTCAGGCTCTGTTAGTTAACCATATCACTGAATCAAATGGGTGCGTTACTCCTACAACAAGCTAAACATATTTCTTAACCCTAACTGCCTAATAACAGTATGTTGAATACCATCATTATCTTGTCCTAACACTATAGTCCATATAGCAGATATGGCATTGCACTGTGCATCGGGTAATACAAGCATGAAATCTGGGATGCAGCTAGTGAATCTACTAAAGAAATACGTACATATATGACCATTGTGTACGCCTGCAGCAGAAATGCCATTCTATGATATTCCCACTAATAAAATAAACAATGAGTAAACTTGGGGTGTAAATCGTTGCAGTCAAACAGAAACATACGTAACCCATATAAGCAGTCGGCGGTGCAGCATGGTAGGTGGTAACTGTAAGTACATACAAGGGCGACACGCCATCTTAACGATGGTCGTCATTTCGCCTGAACCGTGACGGTTCTCTCATCGGCTCTGCAGACGTACAACAAGCTCGTGTCGCTGGGCATGACGGAGGGGGACGAGGATAAGATACTGTCGCTGCGAGATACGATGATGAAGCTGCATCGTGCGCGGGGATGTGTGCCAGACAGCCGTCACCACCCCCAGTCCCCCGACTCACGGCCCGGTGCTCTCAACCTAGCCACCATCCTAGACAAGAGCGGCAAAATGGCGCTGCCTTTGAGGCAGGAACTACTGGCGCCCTCTGTGGACGGGCAGGTGAGTGTTTGTTTTTTGCGTGTTTTGGTTAGGACGTTGTTTTCGAGGTCTGGGGATGTTTGTTGGGGAAGGGGGCGCGTGTGACATATTTTGCCTGACAACTTTTACCTGATGGTAGTAAAGTCTTGTGTGCGCTCTATTACTACGTTTTTCTGTGCTGCAACCTACCTAGACCTTTCTCTATAAGACCTTAGTCGAACATTTATGAGTTTTATCGATTTATTTCTGTGTTTGAGTTGCAAAGCAAACCTCCCAGCATATGGCCAGTTTGTGAAATCAGGTGGCTTTATGCGATCCATGCAGTGTCAGCAGTTGTGATAGGAGATAGTGTGTGATTGAGCAACCCACATGCTAAGAAGCTCCACTTTTGATATTCTCTAAACATACGTTGCTTTTTAGCTCATCTGACATAGTCAGAATTGCAAGCTTGGTAGAGTGCTATAGATCGTCCGTCGTCGAGCGTCGTTCGTCGGGTCGTAGTCCGTCGTCCGGTCAACAGTTTGGGCCAATCCTTAATCGCTCGAGTACGGTCGATATTCGGGAGAGGGGGGGTTAATCCGCAAACGAGTTGGGAT
Organism: Priapulus caudatus; assembly: GCF_000485595.1. Classification (NCBI taxonomy): domain Eukaryota; kingdom Metazoa; phylum Priapulida; class Priapulimorpha; order Priapulimorphida; family Priapulidae; genus Priapulus; species Priapulus caudatus. The sequence goes on from NW_014577698.1 coordinate 56,522, forward strand.
GTCGAAAGCTGGGCGGGCAAAGAGTCGAAAGGTCAAGCAGGGTTGTCACAAAGAAGGGGAAGCTTCAATCCTTGAACTTAAGGTCTATAGGGAGGAAAAGCAGAATTGCCGGACAATCATAATACGGCTCGACCTAGGACCTTTGGAATGAGTCGTGTTATGCATGGATGGTAGGAAAAGCATACTGTGCCGAAATTGGAGGTAAGGTCAAAGGTCCAATGGGGGCACAGGGCAGATTTTAGACATTTTCTGAGGACATAGTGTCGACGAGATCAGCGATTGGAAAACTTTTTTCTGTTTCACGGTGACCTAGCTTTTTATGGCTTTAGTTGAAAGGACATGAAAGTATGTTTCCACCTGAAATTGCGAAGAGTACATTAAGTGTCGGATGAATTTGACCCATAAAGAGGAGGGGCTTAAAAAATTTGAGATTTGATTCGGAGATGATCACCTGAAGTAGTTGTGTTATTGTACCTTTGATAGCAGTGAAGTGTTTACAAGAGTCAGACTCGATCCCCAGAATCGACTGCTTTATTCAGAGAGTTATTGTGGAAAATAGATCTTGACTACGTATCTAGTGGTGACGGTTGGGACATGAGGAGTCATGGTTGGAATTGGGATGGTTGAGTGGTCTGACGTTGCCGACCCTTGTGATTGATTTGTCTTGCGAGGGTCTCACTGCACTGAAGACAGTATTTCGAAGATAAGGAATTTTTCAAGTGTCGCTTTTTTACCTGTCTCGTTTAGATTGCATGCATTATGAGTAGACTGGTTAGCCTCTAAGTTGATTACTATTACAAGGGATTGTGGCGGCGTATTAGACGAGTACAGTGGTTAGAGGCCAGTGATGCATTCGGTCTATGTAGGCATGTCGCGTCCGGAGAGATAATGGTTTGACGCACTGCCGGATAGGCATAGTTACCACCAACCGAGAAACTAGCGCTGTCGTGGGTGTTTGGGCTAACGGGATGAGGACGGTGAGCTTGATGTCCATTCGTTCCTGGGAACGGCCGTTATGGCGTGACTACAAGCAAGATATGCAGTAAAGAGAGAGCACCGGTACTGGTGCGAGAACAGTATCCAGTGTTTTGAATAATTGTGGGGTTGCAAAGGCCAATGTTTGATTGTGCAATTGGACAACTTGAGTCTGTATCGAAAGAGCTCCTTAACGATGCCATAAGCTTGATTTTCTACGTTGCAGACGAAGGTTGCTCGCTATAGCGCACCTCTCCGCGTGGGGCGTTGAGAAGGCTAAAATTGATGAAAGGTTCAACGCTCGAGTGAATGCTCGCATGAGGCAAAAACGAACAGCAGCCATGGCTGGCACGCTTTAATCATAATTGTTTGCTGGCCAACCTGGCCATGACCTGTTAACTCACAGTCTGATGCAATGGCGCTGAATATACTTACTTCGTGATTTGTAGCTGTAGCCTACTTAGGATGTCAGGACGATGCCATCTATTGATTTTCATTAACTATGCACGGCGTGTTTCATTCGCGGCGATGGCTTAGGGGCACGAAACTATTTAGGCTAGCTATTTGAGGGTGGGGAGGTATTTTCCATGGTGACTGATTGTGGGATAGGAGCGGCGAGATAAAGATGCAAGTAAACTGATTACCTTAATATATAATATTCTTTACTTTTCATCTTGAATCTTAACATATATCATGTAGCTATGCTGCGTGATCGATTTACCATGTGTCGGAACATAAGGCTTGTTTATATAGAAATATTAGAGACATATTATATTTATGATTTCATGGACTGTTACATCAGGGCATAGCGAAGAGAAAGCATTATTGAGGGCGGCAGTATAGAGGCGATCATCGCTTGGGTATTTAACTTTTTTTTATATAATTAAGCGAGGAGAGAGAAGAGAGTCCTAAGATAAAGAGTGTAGAGTCGTAAATGGGGAGACGGGAGACAGCGAAAACGGTTGATTACGGTGTGGTATGCGAAGCGGAACGTGGGTACAATTAGGTCGTGCGAGATGGTGTGCCAAGGGGGAGGGGGGACAGGGGGGAGGTCGAGCAGGGGGCCGGGTGAATGGGAAGGTAAGGGGTGGAAGTAAGAGGAAGGGGGGGGTGAAGTGGCGAGGCAGGGGAGGGGGAGGAGGAGGTGGCGAGAAGGCTCCCCGCCCCCTATATTATTTGGAGATCTGATGCTATATGTATGCAATGCTTCTATAGTAAGATAAAAATAGATAGCTGTGAATTATGACACAAATTCGAATGAAAAAGGCAAGTATTATAATAAAATAAGAACCAAATCGCCGACCATCGGGGCGGGAGTAAGTGAGGTGACCTAACAAATGATGTGTAGCGCAAACTGCGTATCTGCATATCTGCGCCTCAACAAAATGTGTCACTACGCACAACTGAAAATTGTGTAAGTTCATAACCGTGAGCAACAGACCCAGATGAGCCAGCGCTCTGCGATCTTGTATAAATAAAGTGCATACTAAACTTTATATAAAAAAGAAATGAGATCTACTTCAGCTACTGAAAACTGCAGCTTTTACGAAGATGTTTAATTTCATGTGTCTATAATAGAGTTGATCGTATTTGTGGCATGTGTGTGTGTGGTTGTGTGGCAGGGAATGTGGTGGTGTGTGGGGCGGGAGCACGCAGGCTGAATGTAGTCGAGTCGCCTGTCATCTCCATGAACGAGGAGTGGCAGCACATGTTCGGATCGACGGACACCAAGACGCACCTACTGGTAAGACGGAGAATCGTCCAGCCGCTGGCTCAACGCCACCTACAGGTAGGGGATGTAATCGCATAATTTGTTTGTCAGCTGGGGTATTTTTACAGTGTTCCTTTTATCTTTTGCTCATGCAAATGTATAACCTACCTTAATAGCAACCAAATATTAAAACCAGTGTCGTAGAGTGGGTGCTCATTTGAGAGAGGGCAGAGAAAGAAAGAGAGACGAGAGCGAGAGATGGACACGACGGGCGAGAGAGACCCGACCGAGAGCAGAGGCGACCCGAGAGAGAGACGGGATAGAGAGAGATGGATGAGAGAGATGAGCTGAGAGAGACCGGGAGAGAGAGCTGAGAAGCAGAGAGAGCACAGAGAGGAGAGAGAGTATTTTTAGAGAGAGTGAGAGAGATAGAGAGCGCGAGAGAGAGAGAGAGAGAGAGGGGGGAGACAAAGAGCAAGAGAGAAAGAGAGGAGAGAGAAGGGAGAAGAGTTGTCATCAGGAGTACTACCGTTGTCAGTTAACAATAGTCCCATCCTATTGTATTCGGTCTCTGGTTAGATATATCATCAACTACTCCGCCAATTCGTGATTGCATAACACATACTTCTTTACCAAATTAGGACATAGATTAGACGTTAGATCACTCTGTACCATGTACTCAGTAACATCAGGGGTTAATATTGAAAAACAACACAACATAAACAAATTTGTCATTATCGACCCCTGGTAACATGTACTCAGTACTGATATACTCACACTGATGTATTTAATATCGTGTACTCAGTGCCGTTTGCTAAGTGCTGTCTACTAAATACGGTGTAATTAGTACTTGTGTACTGACAGTAACTGAGTAACTGTGTCCTAACAGTACCAAGCTCCGAGGGTGAAAGAGAGCAGAAGGTTGTGCAGTCAGAGACAGTGGCTCCCTCTACTGATGCACAGCAGCCGTCTTCAGACGCCCTCGCACAAGCCCCTGATGTTCCACCGCCGCAGCGTAAGACAGAGAGGAGCAATCTACAAGGTATTCTGAATAAATGCTGGAGATAGGTGGCCATTCATGATGCATGCTATAGATATAATGGCCGTAGCTATGCATGCTACATACAAGATAAATGCTATCAGGAGAATAATAACAGGAATAAAATGTGCCATACAGTCATAACAAGGAAAATTCGATATTTACTAGCAATTTCCTACCTATGACTTTGTCATGCATGACCTAAACATGAATCAGAAAGTAGCAGTGTGCTTTCCTCCATATTGTTTTTCCATACATAATCACATTTCAGAGATGTAGAGAAAATTTACGACCCAGTTTGCGATAATTCTTACTGTTTGGACAAACTCTATACACTGCCGAATAATCAACAAACGGCAGTGACACCAACCTAATAAATTTACCAAGTTAACCCTTTAGGTACCGTAGCGCCCGTGAACGCCCGCTCTATAGATTACCAGAACGCCCGCCGACGCCCGTAAGCACTAGTCGTACTATAACCCCATCTATAGTCAAACCCATGAATGAATCGCTCTGCTACTCGTCCTGCGACTGCCTACGATTACTAGTAAATGTATGGAGGTCTTTGATTGGGTGGTTTCCATTTGAAGTAAGCGAATTACAGAGCGTCTAAGAACGGGAAATTGTGCAGTGATGCGTGAGGACGCCATCGGCGTCCATCGCCATTTTACGAATGTGCGAACGAGTATTACAGCAAAAACGATCGCAAATTATCATGTCTTCTCGGCGTTATACTGCTGCTATGGTTGCTGAAATGATCGCCAATGATGACGAGACAGATGATGAATATCCTGGTGGAGATTCAGGGTCTGATATCAACGTAAATAGTGAGGTAAGACGACGTTTATGTCACATTCTCATGTCAACATGATTTTACTGCGTAGTTAGTATAAGTAGTATGACAAGACACCCTAAAATATCGCTAGATTTTCATACTTGATGGC
>NW_014577698.1:61200-70852 GCF_000485595.1 Priapulus caudatus
TCTCCCTCTCTTCACTCTCTCCTTCTCCCCCTCCCCCTCCCCTTCCCTCTCCCTCGCCCTCTCACTCTCTCTTGCTTTCTCTCCAGCACGGGCTGCTCCGTGTAAACTGGAGTTTAAGCGTCTGCTAGCCAGGAAGCGCGAGCAGTGGGCAGCCGACACGATCACACACGAGCTTGTTAGCGGCGCTCTGTGGGACGGAAAGTTCCCCTCCCCCAGGTGGCGCCCTAGAGGACTGCTGGTCGCACACCTGCACGAGCATAGAGGGGCTGTGAACAGGTATGTCGTTAGTGAGTGTATGTGTGTGTGTGTACATGTGTTTGTGTGCACGCTTGCATCTCTCCCTCTCTCCCCTACGTTTTCTCTCTCTCTCTTTCTCTCTTACCTCACATATACTGTCACTCTTTATTGCCCTCGCTCGCTCGCTGACTCATTCACTCACTCACCCACTCAATCAACCACCCACACACTCACCCATCCACTTACGCATACACTCCCTCAATCACTCACTCACTCAATCACTCACTCAATCACTCACTCACTCAGTCACTCACTCACTCAATCAATCACTCAATCAATCAATCAATCAATCAATCACATCATCAGCAATCCCTCTCACTTACTCACTTACTCACTCATTCAATCACTCACTCACTCACTCACTCTCTTATTCACTCAATCAATCAATCACTCACTCACTCACTCACTCACTCACTCGGCCATCCCATCCACTCACTCACACACACACACTCACTCGTCTCTTTTTTTGCTGTAGAATTCAGGTGAGTCCTGAGATGGGTTTCTTCGCTACGTGTTCCAACGATGGCACCGTGAAGCTGTGGGAAGCTCTGCGCATGGAGGGCAAGAGTCTCGCGAATCGCTCGCGACTCACCTACAGCCGGCAGGGTGAGTGGCGGCGCTCTCACTGTGTACTTGAGGCCCCCGCACACGGTCAGATTCGTGCTGAGCACGGAGCGTGAGTTTCGTGCTCAGCAGGAATCTCACACCCCCGCACACGGTGAGGTTCATGCTGAGCACGGATCTTACGAGCAGATCATGTAGCTTAACTGCAGGTCATGTAACTGATCAAAATGGTGGAACCAATCAAAATGTGCCGCCACTGAGTGAGAACCAATTAAAAAATGCGCCGCCACTGATTTTCGTGCTCAGCAGGAGTCTCATGCCCCCCGCACACGCTGAGTTTTCAGCCTCGCGAGACCAAAATGATCAAACACGACAGATATTTTCCTCGCCGCCTCGCGAGTCCGAAAACTCGCATAAATCGACCCCGCACACGGTGAGATTCGTGCTGAGCACGAAACTCTCGCTCCATGCTCGGCACGAATATCACTGTGTGCGGGGGGCCTTTACTGAGGCTCTTGCGGCGTGCATTCCTCGGGGTTTGAAAAGATCCATCCTGGAGAACCTGAGAACCTGGAGAACATTTATGGGCCCATGTCAGAAACAAATTTAACATGATTTTTGTCTCGTAGAACGAGCCACATGCACGTGCATAAGTGCCGGCTTGCGATTATAACAAGTTTGAGTGTCTGCAAATGTTAGGCTATAAACAACGAGGTTTTTGCAACCGATCAAATTCTATGGTACTGGCAGGTTTACAAGTGTATGTTTATTTGTGAAAATGCGCTTTTCACAGAAGTTTTCTTCTGTGTTTTCTGCACTCCCCTCCAATGTCTGAACCGACTGAATGTGGGTAATAAAGTGCTTGTTAAACTCAGCAACTTTTTTGTTGCTGCATTGAGATGGGTGTTTTTTGATCCTGAAGAGTACGGTTGTAAAAATTCAACACTCGCATGCACACAGACGCAACCACAGACAAATGCACATGCAAATGCACACAGGCACACGCACACACGAACGTGCACACATGCACCTGCCCACGCACACTTGCACGCAGACACGGACAGCCACTGCCACAGTCATGTGCGCGTGCGCACACCCACGCACACACTCAGACCACTAGTGTGTCCACCGTTCACTGCGAAGGCTGTGAGTTCAAACCCCGGCAAGGACAGTGAATTTTCTCAATGCTTACAAAGCTGGCTGTCAACATTGGGGACTGTTACTCACTCGTGGCTTATGTCACTGCGTGAAATTGCAGGCAACGCTCGCATGCAACGCACAGATGCAGCCACAGTCAAATGCTCGCACGCACGCACGCACACACGCTCGCACGCACTCACACGTACACAAACGTCTGCATGTCCTACTCCATAACAGCAATGTTGCATATTTTCTGGGTGCCACAGGAGGACAGATCAAGTCGGTCGTGTTCTGTGACTCTGCACAGTCTGTCGCGTCGGCGTCTGATAACGGCACGATTCACGTGAATCGCATCGAGCAGGGCACTCCTACAATCCGCACCAACGTCTGGATGTCTCGCGAACAGGATCTCAAGATAGAGGGCGCTGTTGTCGACATGGACTTCTTTGATACGGGTCGGTGAAACGACTGGTTGACTTTCTTTCTCTCGTTATCTCTCGCCATCATCGGATGGGCTCAATGTATGTTGCGTACACTTGATTATTTGTTAGTTTCGGTGTGGCCATACTGCTTGCTGGAGCTGTATTTACTTGAATTAATACCATATAAACACTTTCCCTAACACTAACCATAACCATATCCCTAGCCTCTCCCTAATCGTAACACTAACCGTTACTCTACCCCTAATTTCAACCACAACCCAACCTTAACCATGTCTGTAACTATAATCGTAACATTAATCGTAACCGGATACTTACCATGACCCTAATGCTAACCCTAACCTCACTATGACCATAACAATAATTCATTGTAGTGCGTATGTCAAGTGGCCCAAACTACCTGTCACGTTGACTCATTTCTAAGGGAGTTTGCTTCGGGTTGTACTGATGAACTTTGTAATGTCATATCCAGGACCACAGTGGGTGATAGCGTATGCTACGGTGCACGGCGGCATCGTTGGCTGGGACCTGAGAGCACCCAGTGATGCCTGGAGACTGAAAAGTGATGTCAAACATGGTAGGTGTCTCCATCTGCTGGCTGCTTACGCAGTGAAATACACCGTGTACATTTCATGTCTCGAGTCTAGCTGAAGTATTTATTCAGTATAAGTGAAATCTTAAGTTATGTTATTTGACCTAGCGCTACCAAACTTGGCATACTTACACATCTTGGGGAGAATGTGTGTCGCATACCAAAACCACGTCACTGCGGCTTTTATTTGACCTTGACCTTGACCTTGATAATATTTCCCTTCCGCTCTATAACTCGGCCCCTAATTGACTTAGCGCGATCACGTACCGAAACCAGGTCACTGCAACCTTTATTTGACATTGACCTTAACCTTGACCTTGACCTTCATCATATTTCCTTTCCGCTCTATAACTCGGCCCCTGATTAACCTAGCGCGAGCAAACTTCGTATACTTACACATCTTGGGGAGAAGGTGTGTCGTGTACCAAAACCAGGTCATTACGACCTTTATTTGACCTTTACCTTGACATTGATCATATTTTCCTTTCGCTCTATAACTCGGCCCCTATTTGACCTAGCGCTACCAAACTTGGTATACTTACACATCTTGGGGAGAATGTGTGTTGCGTACCAAAACCACGTCACCGCGGCTTTTATTTGACCTTGACCTTGACCTTGATCATATTTCCCTTCTGCTCTATAACTCGGCCCCCTAATTGACTTAGCGCGACCAAACTTGGTATACTCACACATCTTGGGGAGAAGTTGTGTCACGTACCGAAACCATGTCACTGCAACCTTTATTTGACATTGACCTTGACCTTGACCTTGACCTTGACCTTGACCTTGACCTTCATCATATTTCCCTTCCGCTCTATAACTCGGCCCCTGATTGACCTAGCGCGAGCAAACTTCGTATACTTACACATCTTGGGGAGAAGGTGTGTCGCGTACCAAAACCCCTAAGGCAACCAATTTTAACGTACTTGCACATCTTAGGCAGATGAGTTGTGTAACAAACCTTTGGCTTTGTGACTTATTTAACTTTACCTACCTTCTACGTCCTTATAGAGATATTTCATTCATACTAGATCACGGGGGATACATGTAGTTGGCGACAACTGCCCTTTCTAGTTTGATAGTGTAGATGTAGACATAGATTATCATATCTGTGTCAGTAAGCATGTTTTATTATATTTTTTATTAGAGATGTGGATATATAGGATTCCACAGCTATCATTACCTAGTTTCATTTCATGTGTAATGAAATAATAATTAACTAGTTTAACTAGATAATTAAATTGATGTTCAATCAGGTCTTATAACTACATTCTGTGTGGATCCACGTCAAAGCTGGATGGCTGTCGGCACAGCTAGTGGCTCCATCGTGTGCTGGGATCTGCGATTTCATCTTCCTATTGCAACCGTGCGACACCCAGCAGGTAATATACAAAGACAGTGGCACATGTTTTTTTTTTAAATAATTTTCTGATTTTCTGAATTCCAATGAGTGATTCTGTCTTCCCACTCGGAACATTTGGTGAAACAGTTGTACTTATTAGATGGTGTGCTGAGATTTTATTTATTTGTAATGATGTACTGAGATTTGCTGACAGCATACTGAGAGTTATCTTGTTATTGTAGCAGTGCATATAAGAAATGTTTGTTGGAGCTGGGGTATGTATACTATCGTGACACTGGTTTATACATCGTTGCAGTGGTGCGCGTGAGAAAAGTGCTGCCTCACCCGGCACAGCATTCCTGGGTGCTGTCATCTGTGCAGGGCAACAACGAGGTCTCCATGTGGAACGTCGAGACTTCGGCCCGCCAGATGGCACTGTGGGCCAGCACGGCTCCCGCGCTGTCGACAAAACAGGTGAGCTGTTCAATTCGCGCCGTATTGTCTGTGCTGTTTATCCTTGCAGGGCTTCAGCTGTCATCAGATGTCTCGTCAAAATCGAGTCATTATGAAAAAGGGTTATAAATGTGAACGAGAAGCGTCGTTGGGTAAAACCTCTGTTACCCGATCTCATATGAATGTACATATCTTAAACGACCTATATGCTAATTTTCATACTTCAAAAAAAAAAATCACAATTATATCCCTATGCTCCTGTACTATGTTAGCAAAAATTCTGCAGAATGGCATTTCCACTGAGTGGCAGTTATACAGTGAAACCACCTTTGTAGAACGGCCACCTGCCTGAGTGAGACTTTTTGAGTTGCTTTGATTGACCCTTAAATGAGCATTTGACTATATGAAGGATGCCTTTGATTACATTGCATGATCTTGGCACTGAAATCTGTGCGCACTTGTGTACGGGCGAGTAGTGCCGCAGCCGCGGCGCCCTGTGGTGGGCTAACGGTGACCGTCGTTGCAGGCGTCGCGGCATTCCGTGCATTCGATGTACATCGGTCCGAGTGGGACTCGCTCGTACATGCTCACCGCCGGATCGGACATGCGCATCCGCTACTGGGACCTCGCGTATGCTGCCAAGTCCTTCATCGTGTGTGGGGCTGCTAACGACCCGGTCAACCAGACCTCCGTCAGCTACAGGTAGCTATTGTGTGGGGAGGCGAGGGGAGGCCTGGATGGAAGAAGGAGGTTGAAGGGAGCGGAGGTGCACAAGGAGCCGCTCACGACTCAGTCAAACAGACCTTAGTCAACTACCGGTAGCTGCTGTGTGGGGAGGGGATGTGGGGAGGGGAGGGGAGGGGAGGTGTGGAGGGGAAAACTGGATTGAAGGGAGCATAGGTGGAGGGGAGAAGGGATTGCTCACCATACGGTCAAACAAAGCTTGATCAGCTACAGGTAACTGCTGTGGGGGAAGGGGAGGGGAGGTGTGGAGAGAAGAAGTGGGTTGGAGGGAGCAGAGGTAAAATGGGAGGGGATGTGGGGAGGGGAGGGGAGAAGGGGGTTGAAGGGAGCAGAGGTGGAGGGGAGAAGGGATTGCTCACCATACGGTCAAACAAAGCTTGATCAGCTACAGGTAACTGCTGTGGGGGAGGGGAAGTGGAGGAGAGAAGGGGTTAAAGGAGAGAGGTGGGTATGAGAAGGGTTGAAAGGATAGTAGAGGTAATTGGAGGGAGGAAAGGCAATGAGGGCTGGAGGGAGGTGATGGGTAAGGGCTAGAGGGAGGGGATGGTGTGTGGGGGGCTGGAAGGAGGAGAGGGATAAGGGTAGGTGATGGTGGGCCAGGGCAGGCGCTGTTTGCATCGTAAATTTGCATTTGTAGTATGTGTGGGCTCGTTTTAGACGTTTATGGCACTTCACCGCGAAAAATAGACTTTATGGGTCGTAGCGATGGGAATTTATAGCAGGAAGTGAGGCAATTATAGCAGCAGCAGGCTATAGATAGCAGCCTTGTCTCATTAGCTCTGCAGCAGCAAGTGTTTACGTCAGAGACGGCAAGAGCTGTGATAGATGAGCAGTCACTGAACTCAACAAGTGAAGCTCACATCCAAGAGAAATACACAGATTACAAGTGTTTTTATAGCAGACCACGTTAAAGATGGTAAATTTATATTGCGTTTGGGACTAATTATACATTCAGTTCACATATTTTGCCCTTTTTTATAATACTGCAGCGAAATACACATTTACAAGGTTGTCGTTCGTAGGGAAGTCGGCCAGAGCACCTCGATGGCGAATGTTTCACACGTCTCAGTCGCTGCGCGATTTGTTTCAGATCTCAGCTGATAGATGGCACTGAGGTCGTGCAGGAGATGTACAACAAGGTGCGTCGAGCTGCTCCAGCGATGGAGGACATGCCCCGCAGCGGTCCCGAGGCGCCCCCTGTAGGCCACCATGACATCATCAGCGACATCAACGTCTGTCAGGCGTCACAGCCTCTCATTATCTCAGCTTCGCGCGACGGAGTCATTAAGCTGTGGAAGTAAGCGTGGCACGCGTGACGTAACTCCCAAGGTAGGCTAGGGAAACGCGTTAGCCTCACGTTGGCAAGCCGTGCCAGCAGCTGTTGATTGTAGAGGGCGCTGCTAGCATGTGCTGATTGTAGACATGGCGCTGCTAGCATGTGCTTGATTGGTTAGAAGGCGGCTGGTACGCATGTTGTGTTTGTAGAGGGCACTGCTAGCATTGCTGCTTTGAGCGTGTAACATTGTAGAGGCGTGCTGCTAGCATGTTGATGATTGTAGGAGGGTGCTGCCCTAGATGTGCTGATTAGCGCTGTAGGATGGGCTGTGTAGCATGTGCTAATTGTAGAGGCGTTGACACAGTATGGTGCAACGAGTACTGCTACTGTGTACGATGGTACAGGGCCGGTATCAGCACGTGTTGCTTGGGGGCGTTGCTAGCATGTCATGTTAGGGGCGCTGCCAGCATGTTCTACCAGGGGGAACTACTATCTGTGCGGATGCTAGTTATGCTATCAGCTTCAGTCATAAACTCCCGCGTGTAAGAGTATGTGATAGCTCGCTCATTGGAACGTCATGAATGAGCTAGAGAACCAATAACTATGCCTGTGGGAGCGATGTAAGAGATTATGAACATTATTTCATGGCAAGTGGTTTAACCGTGACAATATATACTGTAGTGTTGTGGAAAGGATGTTAATCAATGATGTATGTTAGATGCATGTATGCCAGACCAGTAAGAGTCTGTTAACGTGCTATGGATGTGAATTTTTGCTACATCAATCGATTCCAGATGTATGTACTAACGGTTTTTGTCTAAGAAAGTATAACGAAGGATGTACATACACAAGAGAATTAGATCTATAAAATGTAAAATGTGTCGTACGCAGATGTATCACAGGTGAATTAGTCTATGAACCATAATGGAAAATATGTAAGTACAATTATGTATCACAGGCGAATTTATTAGTCACTATAAATATAAAAAGTAAAATCCCATAATGGTATGTTTCGTTAGTTGTGGCTACATTATGAAAGTAAAATCCATGATATATAGGAGACAAAGCTGTAAATGGATTCACCACATCATAGTAATACATTCACGGGATTTGTGTTGTAGTATATATGCACAAATACTGCAACATGAATACATATATATACCCATGCACGCTTGCACGCACACTCGTGTGCATATATGTATATAAATGCTTGTGATGGCAGATAATTTCGATCTATGCTGAGTGTAATTAGTTCATGAATGTAAATGGAAACGTCTATTTCTGCATTACTATTTCATATTCCATATGAACTTTACCACTTACGAATTAAGATCTTTGCCACATGATGATTTCAATATTTCATTTTTGTTTCTAAATGCTAGAAGATATATAAAACAGTATTTACAAGTATTCAGACAAGTTATTACTTGTAGTCAATCTTAGTTATAGGTAATGTTCAAGCATGTATATAAGTCATCTGTACATATTGTTGCAGAATAAATTCCATGATGTGTAATTACTTTTAAATGGTCATTTGTTTGTAATCATCAGTACGACCTAGGGTCAGTAGTCATGTGTTGAAACCGAGAAGATCACTTAGGCTATAACAAATCAACGGACAGAAAACAATTTAATTAAACGATTATACAACTAAATATCCGTTAAAACGTCCGCGTCCTATAACATTGTTCCTTTCAACTGAACAGTTTCATCTGTAATTAGGTGTGCTATTAAATGCACCTGATTGCACCATTTCAAAATCTGCTGCGGCTTGCAATCTCCAACAGTCAGGGCGACATCCACTATCATAGATAACTAGAAAACGACATGTTGTCGCCAACTACAGTATTCCCCCGTGATCTAGTATGAATGGAATATCTGTGTAAGGACGTAGAAGGCAGGTAAAGTTAAATAAGTGACAAAGACAAAGGTTTGTTTAGACAACTGGTGTGCCTCAGATTGTGCAAATATATGGAATCTGGTACCCTAGAGGCTGAAGAAGAAATGTAAGTTGACGGTCAAGGTCAAAACTAAGGGCAAGGGCAGTGGTGGTTTTGGTATGCGACAGAACCTCCCCAAGAATGTGTAACATACCAAGTTTGGTCGCCGCTAGGTCAATTAGGGGCTGAGTTAGAGAGCGGAAGGAAATATGATCAAGGTCAAGGTAAAAGGTGAAATAAAGGTGCCAGTGTCCTGGTGGGCAGTTTTTCCCGATGTCGGATCATCTTCAAATTTTGGCATGAAGGGCGTTATGGTAACAGCGAAGACGCCAATCGTTTTTGGTGTGGGCAGAGTCATCGTTGCCATGTAACAACATTTTGTGGAAATATGTAGAACCTGTAACTTGTGCTGTTTTTACACGATTGTCATGGAATTTGGACACAGGGCCGATATGACATGTCTATATATATATATATGTATATATATACATTTTGATGACAATCATAAATTTAAATACAAATTTTAATACAAATTTTAATACAAATATTAAATTTAAAAAAAAATTGTAATTTAATTTTTCCTTTTTTTTAAAATTTAAATTTTAAATATTAAACTTTAAATTAAATATAAATTTTAACTACAAATATAAATTTCATGACAATCGGCGCTACAAACTGGAGAAGTTACAGGTTCTAGAATATTTCAACAAAAATTTTGTTACCATTGGCAACGATGACTCCGCCCACACAAAAGCGGATAGGCGTTCTTCCCTTTACAATAAGGCACCTTCAATGCGAATTTGAAGATGATCTTCGAAGAAGAACTGCAGCCGGTAGGGAGATTCACAGCGAAATCTGCGGGCT
>NW_014577698.1:71331-72545 GCF_000485595.1 Priapulus caudatus
ATTGATAACCCCACACCAGGGGTCATTCATGATCATTGATAACCACACACCAGAGGTCATCCATGATCATTGATAACCCCACACCAGGGGTCATTCATGATCATTGATAACCACACACCAGAGGTCATCCATGATCATTGATAACCCCACACCAGGGGTCATTCATGATCATTGATAACCACACACCAGAGGTCATCCATGATCATTGATAACCCCACACCAGAGGTCATCCATGGTCATTGATAACCCCACACCAGAGGTCATCCATGGTCATTTACAACCCCACACCAGAGGTCATCCATGATCATTGATAACCACACACCAGAGGTCATCCATGGTCATTTACAACCCCACACCAGAGGTCATCCATGGTCATTGATAGCCCCACACCAGAGCTCGAGGTCATCCATGGTCATTTACAACCACACACCAGAGGTCATCCATGGTCATTCATAACCCCGCACCAGGAGTCATCCATGGTCATTGATAACCACACACCAGAAGTCATCCATGGTTACTAATAACCCTGCACCAGGACAAATTAACAACACACCAGAGGTCATTGATAACCCCGCACCAGTGGTCATCCATGGTTACTGATAACCCTGCACCAGGAGTTATCAATGTTCATTGATAACAAATTAACAACACACCAGGGGTCATCCATGGTCATTGATAACCACACACCAGGTAGTCATCCATGGTTACTGATAACCCTGCACCAGGAGTTATCAATATTCATTGATAACAAATTAACAACACACCAGGGGTCATCCATGGTCATTGATAACCACACACCAGGTAGTCATCCATGGTTACTGATAACCCTGCACCAGGAGTTATCAATATTCATTGATAACAAATTAACAACACACCAGGGGTCATCCATGGTCATTGATAACCACACACCAGGTAGTCATCCATGGTTACTGATAACCCTGCACCAGGAGTTATCAATATTCATTGATAACAAATTAACAACACACCAGGGGTCATCCATGGTCATTGATAACCACACACCAGGTAGTCATCCATGGTTACTGATAACCCTGCACCAGGAGTTATCAATATTCATTGATAACAAATTAACAACACACCAGGGGTCATCCATGGTCATTGATAACCACACACCAGGTAGTCATCCATGGTTACTGATAACCCCACACCAGGAGTTATCAATGTTCATTGATAACAAATTAACAACACACCAGGGG
>NW_014577698.1:72555-77583 GCF_000485595.1 Priapulus caudatus
TTACTTATATGCGTTGGTATAGCGAGAGTAGAGTTGACTTATATTCGCTGGTGCGATGAGAGTAGCGTTTACTTATGTACGTTTGTATGTTTTGTAGAGATTGTATGCGCGTTGCATATTGTCAGTACAGTTTGCTGTGCGTTGTGATTGATTGTGCCGCCCGCAGCGACATTTTAGGCCCTGTCTTTTTTCGGAGCGTCATATCTGTCACTTATCCGCATTTTATTTATGACAAAATCCTTGTCACTCGACGCCTGCACATGTTAGTGCGCGCGTTGCTAGATATATGCTATTTATGAATTGGCAAGTTCAACATTTAATTGCATTTCCTCTAAGCGCATTGCAGTTTGAGACGAAGCAGATGCGAATTGTCATGACATGAATGGTATAAATACCACAGAGCCCAAGCAGCACGTGATGCAGACAGCGCACGCCAAATTCGAGGTGGGTGCGTGTGCGTGTGCGCGTGTGCGCGCGCATGTGTGTTAGTGCCCGACAGGTGGCGGTAAACTCGTTTCTTGTGAGCCACTGCTACCAGATGGTGGAAAATCGTCTTACATCTGCCAGCGCCCGTTCAAGCTACGTAGACAAGAGGATTTCCACTTTCAATTCAACACGCGCGCACGAACACACGAACGCACGCGTACACACGTACACATATACCCGTATATATTTATATTACTTATAGGTAAAAAACAGCGTTTTTACGCTGACGTTTTCACATTATTTCCTCAAGTGCGTTATATAATGCGAATCTGTAAAAACATCTGTGTTATAAATAAAATATGTCTAAAATACACGAGGCGTGAGCAATGACATATTTTGCGCTTGTGATTTCTGCGATGGAATTCTAGTTTCTCCTGTCATCCTCACAACGGGCAAGTGTGTAGATTACCTCTGTATAGTTTGCTGTGACAGGGCGTGGTATAGTATCGATGGCAAAAACTAACGCGGACACTTGGAAATTTATTCGGGCAACTTTTTTGTATATGCTCATCTATTTTTCTACTTCATCGCATCAGTTGTTCTTGAAACAAACGATAGCAATGTTTGTGAGGAACTGAGCGAAGCGAATGCTGCATTGAAAGGAACTGGCCAATTGACGATCGCTCCACGCGCTCATAGGCACTCATGCATGGTCTATCGCGCACGCACTGCACGCACGCCAGCACACGCATCTCTCGCAACGCATCTAACGCAACATATTCTTTTACACGTGACACGTCCCATACATATATACTTTCACGTACATACAACCCGAAGGCACGCACACACGCCAGCACGCACGCGCGCGTACATGCACAAGAGTGTTTGTTCTTCACCCGCCTATAAAGATCTAGTTGCTGCACTGCAGAGATCTCAGGCGTGATTCACACCTATAACACACCAGCCGGGGTGAGGTTCGTCGTGCCTCTAGATTTCCAGATACACTTCGTACGCACCTATAGACGCGTATAGACGCATATAGACGCATATATATAGAGGCCTATTATATTTGGTATGTATTTGATTACAGCATCGTCGCCCTTGGTGCTGCAGACGCCCGAGAAAAATACGACTTATTAACTCAGCGGTAGGTCAGCAGGTCTCGCTAGCGTGCACGTGTGTGTGTGCTGAAGCTCAGTTGAGCTGCACGTGCGTGCGTACATTACACAACATGCCGCTGTGTTATACGTTATACGTCTGACTCCTACGCGCGCATTGAGCCTGCAAGCCCGTACGCGCATACACCTGCGTTTGAGTAGCTGGGTCAATCCACGTGTGATCTCAGGGCAACGATATGTTCAGATTTCACCCCGCTGCTGTTTCATAGACGGCTCTCCGTGCTTGCCGAGCCCGCGGTGCGCTGCAGCCACTATACTACTGTTGCTACTGCTACTACTACTGCTACTGTTGCTGATGCCGCCGCTGCTGCTGTTATAAGTACACATTATGCTATAATAGTACTTTCGCTCATGGCTGGGAGAGTTCAAGGCGTGTAGGATTACCCGGCTTTATAATTAACAAGCGTACTTGCCAATTTGTTCCCAACATTTTCCACTCTAGTAAATCTACAAAAGTAAAAGGGCTTGCCTTGTATACACATGTGGTATCCATATTCGGTGGGACTTTCAATAAGCCATTGAAGTCGAGAAGCGAATGAACAGGATATGGATCACGGCAACTTCACGTTGCGGTTATTCATTTGTTTAGAAAAAAATCTTACCAGAAATGTTGTTACGCTCTAGCCGCGTATAGAGTGCTTGGAACCGGTGCGCTTAAATGAATGCGCTTCAAACATATGCAACGTGTGGTCGCGCGTGATCATGTGTGATATGTGTTATCATGTGTGATCATGTGTGATATGTGTGATCATGCGTGATCATGTGTGATACATGTGCTGATTGTAGAGGGCGCTGCTAGCATGTGCTGATTGTAGAGGGCGTGCTAGCATGTGCTGATTGTAGAGGGCGCTGCTAGCATGTGCTGATTGTAGAGGGCGCTGCTAGCATGTGCTGATTGTAGAGGGCGCTGCTATCATGTGCTGATTGTAGAGGGCGCTGCTAGCATGTGCTGATTGTAGAGGGCGTTGACACAGTATGGTGCAACGAGTACTGCTACTGTGTGCGATGGTACAGGGCGGTGTCAGCACGTGTTGCTTGGGGGCGTTGCTAGCATGTCATGTTAGGGGGCGTTGCTAGCATGTTCTACCAGGGGGAACTACTATCGTGCGCGGATGCTAGTTATGCTATCAGCTTCAGTTCATGAACTCCCGCGTGTAAGAGTATGTTGATAGCTTCTGCATTTGGAACGTATGAATGAGCTGAGAACCATAACTATGCCTGTGGGAGTGATGTAAGAGATTATGAACATTATTTCATGGGCAAGTGGTTTAAACGTGACAATATACTACTGTAGTTGTTGTGGAAAGGATGTTAATCAATGATGTATGTTAGATGCATGTATGCCAGACCAGTAAGGAGTCTGTTAACGTGCTATGGATGTGAATTTTTTTGCTACATCAATCGATTCCAGATGTATGTACTAACGGTTTTTGTCTAAGAAAGTATAACGAAGGATGTACATACACAACTGAATTATGTCTATAAAGTGTAAAATGTGCGTACGCAGATGTATCACAGGTGAATTAGTCTATGAAACAATAATGGAAAATATGTAAGTACAATTATGTATCACAGGCGAATTTATTAGTCACTATAAATATAAAAAGTAAATCCCATAATGGTATGTTCGTTATGTTGTGGCTACATTATGAAAGTAAAATCCATGATATATAGGAGACAAAGCTGTAAATGGATTTCACCACATCATAGTAATACATTCACGGGATTTGTGTTGTAGTATATATGCACAAATACTGCAACATGAATACATATATATACACATGCACGCTTGCACGCACACGCGTGTGCATATATGTATATAAATACTTGTGATGGCAGATAATTTCGATTCTATGCTGAGTGTAATTAGTTTTCATGAATGTAAATGGAAACGTCTATTTCTGCATTACTATTTCATATTCCATATGAATCTTTACCACTTACGAATTAAGATCTTTTGCACATGATTTCTATATTTCATTTTTGTTTCTAATGCTAGAAGGATATATAAAACAAGTATTTACAAGTATTCAGACAAGTATTACTTGTAGTCAATCTTAGTTATAGGTAATGTTCAAGCATGTATATAAGTGATCTGTACATATTGTTGCAGAATAAATTCCATGATGTGTAATTACTTTTAAATGGTCATTTGTTTGTATCATCAGGTTACGACCTAGGATCAGTAGGTCATGTGTGAAACCGAGAAGATCACTTAGGGCTATAACAAATCAACGACAGAAAACAATTTAATTAAACGATTTATACAACTAAATATCCGTTAAAACGTCCCCGTCCTAATAACATTGTTCCTTTCAACTGAACAGATTTTCATTCTGTAATTAGGTGTGCTATAAATTGCACCAGATTGCATCATTTCAAAATTTGCTGGGCCTTGTCCAATCTCCAACAGTCAGGGCGACATCCACTATCATAGATAACTAGAAACGAGCAGTTGTCGCCAACTACATGTATCCCCCGTCATCTAGTATGAATGGAATATCTGTGTAAGGACGTAGAAGGCAGGTAAAGTTAAATAAGTGACAAAGACAAAGGTTTGTTAGACAACTGGTGTGCCTCAGATGTGCAAATATATGGAATCTGGTTACCCTAGGAGGCTGAAGAGGAAATGTAAGTCGACGGTCAAGGTCAAACTAAGGTCAAGGGCAGTGGTGGTTTTGGTATGCGACAGACCTCCCCAAGATGTGTAAGCATACCAAGTTTGGTCGCGCTAGGTCAATTAGGGGCTGAGTTAGAGAGCGGAAGGGAAATATGATCAAGGTCAAGGTAAAGGTGAAATAAAGGTCGCAGTGTCCTGGTGGGCAGTTTTTACCCGATGACGGATCATCTTCAAATTTGGCATGAAGGTGCGTTATGGTAAAGCAAAGACGCCAATCGTTTTTGGTGTGGGCAAAGTCATCGTTGCCATGATAACAACATTTTTGTGGAAATATTGTAGAACCTGTAACTTGTGCTGTTTTTACCCGATTGTCATGGAATTTGGGGCCGATATAACATGTCCTATATATATATATATGTATATACATACATATTTGATGACAATCATAAATTTAAATTACAATTTTTAAATACAAATTTTAATTACAAATATTAAATTTAAAAAAAATTTAATTTAATTTTTCCTTTTTTTTAAAATTTAAATTTTAAATATTTAAATTTAAATTAAATTATAATTTTAACTACAAATATAAATTTTCATGACAATCGGCGCTACAAACTGGAGAAGTTACAGGTTCTAGAATATTTCAACAAAAATGTTGTTACCATGGCAACGATACTCCGCCCACACCAAAAAGCGTAGGCGTCTTCGCTTTACAATAAGGCACCTTCATGCGAAATTTGAAGATGATTCGAGAAGAACTGCAGCCGGTAGGGAAGATTCCACAGCGGAAATCTGCGGGCT
>NW_014577698.1:79935-82890 GCF_000485595.1 Priapulus caudatus
GTGTGTGTGTGTGTGTGTGTGTGTGTGTGTGTGTGTGTGTGTGTGTGTGTGTGTGTGTGTGTGTGTGTGTGTGTGTGTGTGTGTGTGTGTGTGTGTGTGTGTGTGTGTGTGTGTGTGTGTGTGTGTGTGTGTGTGTGTGTGTGTGTGTGTGTGTGTGTGTGTGTTTCGTGGTGACAGAGCGTGCGCGTTATAAAGTTATAACAAGGGGAGAATTACGTACGCCGTACGTGCGTGTGCATACGCGAACTTTTCTTCGAAAGGCTCCTCTATCAGCAATGCATGACTGCAAAAATGTTTACATTAAAGTTAAGCGAAAGCAAAATATCAAATGAGCTAAATATCAGAATAAAATGAACATGCCAGCAAGATCCGTAAGGTTCTAAAGCGCCGGTTTACCATGGAATTGTGTATACTGCTGCCTAAACACACACGGAATTAGGCGTGAATAAATACACTGCGTTTTTAATCACTTCTGATATATAAGCTGCGTTCACACGTATACACGGCTTAGCTGGTACCGTACTTAGTTGGTGCTAAGTCCGGTTATAATGCGTTCACACGAGATACACGAGATTCGAGGCTTAGCTAGCTCGGTATAATATAGACTGGTACCCGGTCGACAGTTCCACACGCTACCCTAACGTCGTGCAGCGAACGCGTAGCCGTCTAGGTTAGAGCGCTACAGTTTCGCAATTCACACAATGCGCGAACAACACGAACAATGCGTTCACACGACAATCAATACGCGGCCAGCGTGGTGCC
Organism: Priapulus caudatus; assembly: GCF_000485595.1. Lineage (NCBI taxonomy): Eukaryota > Metazoa > Priapulida > Priapulimorpha > Priapulimorphida > Priapulidae > Priapulus > Priapulus caudatus. The sequence continues at coordinate 80,698 of NW_014577698.1, forward strand.
GAATATACGCGGCTTAGTTGGCGCGGAATATGATTCCGCGCTTAGCAAGCCGGAGCATTCGCGGCTAAGCAAGCCGTGGCTAAGCAAGCCGCGTATATTTTAGCGTGTGAACGCAACTTTTCTCCTCGTGTGAACGCAACTATATATACATACTAGCTGCGGATACCCGCTGCGCTGGGTAAAATCGTGCTACTAATTCATACTACTAATAATTGGACACAATAGGAACATTGGGTAAAAATCGACAATATAACATTGCACACAATATCAATATTTACAAATCAGTGTAATAAGCTAATAAGCATGGGGAAAAACTGTTACGTATGACATTTATATGACAGCAAGGCCATTCATGGTCATTGATAGCCCCACACCAGGTGGTCATCCGTGGTCATTGATAACCCCACACCAGGGGTCATTTATGGTCATCGATAGCCCCACACCAGGTGGTCATCCATGGTCATTGATAACCCCACACCGAGGGTCATCCATGTTCATTAATAACAACGCACCAGGTGGTCATCCATGGTTACTGATAACCACACCAGGGGTCATCCATGGTCATTGATAATCCCACACCAGGGATCATATATTGTTAGCGATGATCTTTTACCAGTCGTAGTCTATCTCAGACTCCTCAAACTGCTGCTTCGCCTCGGCGTACCAGAAGCTGGGCAGCGGTAATGTGTGGTTGACGATGGAGCCATCGGCCTGCTCTAGTCGGTGTGACACCACGCAGCGCACCATCATGTGGCTGCACTTACTGCAAATATAGTCAAACAAAACACAGTCGTTAGACAGCGCTGTGCGAATACTGCAACTAAAGCTTCATTCAACAGCTTTTGCTGGAACTAACGGCTGTACATACATACGGAACCAGAAGTGTGAAATCATTAATCGGGATCGCCTCTGTAAAACAAACATCTCTGCAATATCGTCAGCCTGATGACTAAACGCTTGCCTAATTAAAATCATGAAATTGCCATAGAAAGTCACCAAGAAGTCATCAGTGATGCTCAATGCCACGTATGCGATTGGTATAGTGAGAGTAGTTTACTTATATGCGTTGTGTAGTGTCAGCACAGTTTATTTATGCGTTGGTGCAATGAGAGTAGCGTTTACTTATATGCGTTGGTATAACGAGAGTAGAGTTGACTTATATTCGCTGGTGCGATGAGAGTAGCGTTTACTTATACCGAATATACGCGGCTTAGTTGGCGCGGAATATGATATTCCGCGCTTAGCAAGCCGGAGCATTTCGCGGCTTAAGCAAGCCGTGGCTAAGCAAGCCGCGTATATTTTTAGCGTGTGAACGCAACTTTTCTCCTCGTGTGAACGCAAACTATATATACATAATATATATATATCTATATATATATATATATTTATATATATATATTATATGTAGATAGATAGATAGATAGAATGATAGATAGATAGATTATAAAGATATAGGTAGATAGATAAATAGATAGATAGATAGATAGATAGATAGATAGAATAGATTAGATATAGTACTAGATGATAGATAGATCGATAGATAGATAGATAGATAGATAGATTAGATAGATAGATAGATAGATAGATAGATACTTCCTATATGAGTAATCTCTATTGCAAATGGATCTATGGCCGTAAGTACCAACTGGACTGGCATATATATATTTGCGATGGTGCTGGAGAAACAAGATGACGTTGCTATCGACCATAACCAACACCTCGTGTCGCCGCTCTAATCATTTTACGAGAAAGTAAACGCGCGAAAAGAGCCCATATTTCTTTCTCGCGTTGGGGCGGAATGTGTCTAAAATATTAGATCTAATACCGTTTAAGAAGCGCCAGATGTAGTCCTGTCGAGGGGTTTGCTATATGCAGCACAGCTGCCACACAGCCTGCGCAATTGCAACACGTATAGCGCCACTAGATAGTGTTGTTTATGTATAACGTGCCTTCATCCATGGTAGACCCGCTGATGGTACCGCGTATATAACCACGCAGGCAATTAATAATAGCTAGCGTATTATGTGTACGCAGGGAACTATAATTAACTAGAGCACTCGGAGAGCACAGACCTCCGCCAAGGCAGCTGAATTCTGTCACTGTAAAAAAAATAATTAATTAATTAATTAAATAATTAATTGGATCCGGATGACGACCAAAATGTAATCCAATTTCTGAGTTACCCCGATTTCT
>NW_014577698.1:84018-94463 GCF_000485595.1 Priapulus caudatus
GTACGTTTGTATGTTTTGTAGAGATTGTGATGCGCGTGCATATTGTCAGTACAGTTTGCTGTGCGTCTGTGATTGATTATGCGCTCGCAGCACATGTTTAGGCCCTGTCTTATTTCGAGCCTACCTGTCATTATCTGTGCACTTTATCCCGCATTTTATTTATTGACAAAATCCTTGTCAACTCGACGCCTCACATGTTCATGGTGCGCGCGCTGCTAGAGCTTATCTATTTATGAATAAATCTGGCAAGTTCAACATTAAGTGCATTTCCTTCTAAAGCGCATTGCCAAGTTTGAGACGACAGCAGATGCCGAATTGTCATCGACATGAATTGGCTATAAATACCACAGAAGGCCAGAGCAGCACCGGCTGATGCAGACAGCGCACGCCTAAATTCGAGGTGAGGTGTCGGTGGCGCGTGTTGGCTGCGGCCGGCAGTGTGTTAGTGGCCGCGACAGGTGGCGGTAAGCTCGTTTCTGTGAGCCCACTCTACCAGATGGTGGAAAAATCGTCTTACATCTGCCAGCGCACGCGTTCAAGCCATACGCTAGACAAGGAGAGATTTTCCACTTTCAATTACACGAACCCGCGCCGACGCACGCACTGAAAACACACGAACGCAACGCGTACAAACGTACACATAATTACCCGTATAATAGTATTTATATTACTTATAGCGTAAAAAACAGCGTTTTCTACGCTGACGTTTTCAAGTTATTTCCTCAAGTGCGACTTATTTATTAATGCGAAAGTCTGTTAAAAACATCTGTGTGTTAAATAAAAATATGTCTAAAATACACGAGGCGTGAGCACATGACATATTTTCGCTGCTATTGAGTTCTGCGATGGAGTTCTAGTTTTCTCCTGTCATCCTCACATACGGGCAAGGTGTAGATTACCCGTACTAGTTCTCGTGTGACAGGGCTTGTATAGTCATGCGATGGCCAAAACTAACTGCGGACACCTTGCGAAATTTATTCGGGGCAACGCTTTTTGATATTTGCTCAGTCCATTTTTTCATTTATCTCAGTTCTTGTTGTTTTGAAACAACGATAGCAATGTTGTGAGGACGACTAGAGCGAAGCTCGAATGCTGCGATGAAAGAGACTGGCCGATGACGACCTCGCTCCACGCGCTCATAGGCAGCTCGATGCTCTATCGTGCGCACCGCCCGCTCACGTCACGCCAGTCCACACGCATCTATCGCAATCGCATTCTAACGCAAATATTCTCGTTACACCGTTACACTCCATACACATAATACTTGCACCTACATACACGCGCCGAGGACGCACATCACGCCAGCCAGCGCCGACGCGGCGCGTACCAGGCCACAAGCACGTGTCTTGTTTTTCACAAACTCGCCTACTAAAGATCTAGTTGCTGCACGTGCCAGAATCTTAGGCTGATATCCAACACTCACTATAACACACCAGCCGGTGCCCATCCGCGTGACCGTTCGTCGGTCTAGATTCCAGATACCACTTCGTACGCAGCCTATAGACGGCCGTATACGACCGACGCATATATATAGAGGCTTATCTATAGTTATTGCTATGTATGTGGTGGATTGACGGGGAGCATCGTGTCGCCTTGGCGCAGACGCCCGAGCAAATACGCACGTATATTAACTCAGCTGTAGGTCAGCAGGCCTCGCTAGCTGCACGTTGCGGGCGTGGTGTGCCGGGCTCGTTCCGGTCTGTGTGTGCTGAACGCTCAGTGAGCTGCACAGCGTGCGTACAACACAACATGGCCGCTCGCCAGTCGTATTATACTCTTCCTCGTCCCTCCTTACTGCCGCATGCTAGCCTCTGCATATCGCCGTTACGCGCATTTACCATCCTGGCGTTTGATACTGGTCAATCCACGTTGATCTCAGGGACATACGGATATCGTCCAGATTTCACGCCGGCGGCCTAGGCGCTCTGTTTCATAGACGGCTCTCCGTCGCCGAGCCCGCGCGTGCGCTGCAGCACCGTATACTACTGTTGCTACTGCTACTACTACTCCTGTTTCTGACGTATCCTGACAATTTAATTAATTGGATCCGGATCACCACCAAAATGTAATCAATTCTAAGTTACCCCATTTCTGACCTATCCTGAACATGTTATTAATCAATTAATTAATTAGATCCGGATCACCACCAAAATCTCATCAATTCTAAGTTAGCCCATTTCTGACCTATCCTGAAAATTTTATGACAATCCGTTCATAACTTTTTCTGTTAGGCTGTACACAAACAAAGCCACAAACCCACAAACCCACAAACCAAAAAACACACGCCGGTGAAAACATAACCTCGTCCCAACCCCTTGGCGGAGGTAATAATAGCTAGCGTATTATGCGTACGCAGGGAACTATACTTGCAAAAGCTAGCGTATTATACTTGAGCAGGGAACTATAATATGTTCGTGTCATGAGTTTACTACAATACATTTCTAATCTTTCACAACAGATGGCGCTAGGGAGAGCATTTCTTTCGCAATAAACATTTTTACGATATGATCTCACAGCAAGTACAACTACGTCAAGTTACGTCACCATCCGTGCACCATGCGTAACGCAATACTCTCTATGTGGCAGTCATGGCATCTACGTACACGACACCCTAAACTATCTATAGAAACGAACATCGATCAGACCCAGATTAAAGTTATATTCGATCGTGTTTATCGTTAAGATACAACCGATAGTGATATATATATTTTACATGTGACTTTCATCGTGGATAAGATTATAGATTTCCGGATAACGGATGGCCGAATAAAGGAGGTCGGACTTGGTAGTCTTATTATATATATAAATATTATATTTAGTTATATATATAATTATAATATATATATTATATATATAAGTATATATATATATATATATAGTATATAATAATATATATATATATACAGTCCGACCTCCTTTATCCGGCTCTATATCTTATTATATATATATATATATATATAATATTATATATATTATATAGATAGATGAGATAGATAGATAGCATAGATAGATTAGATAGAATAGATAGATTAGATAGATAGATAGATAGATAGTTAATAGATAGATAGATATAGATAGCATAGATAGAAGATAGATAGGATAATAGATAGAGTATATAATGAATTAGAGTAGATAGATAGATAGATAGATTAGATTAGATAGATAGATAGATAGATAGATAAGATAGATAGATACGACTAGATAGAGTAGAAGTAGATAGACTAGATAAGATAGATAGATAGATAGAATAGATAGATAGATAATAGAATAGATCGATATAGAATAATAATAGATAGATATACTTCCTATATGAGTAATCTCTATTGCAAATGGCCGTAAGTACCAACTGGACTGGCATATATATATAGCAAGGGCTGAGAAACAGATGACGTTGCTCTCGACCATAAATCCTAAAACGTCGTGTCGCGCTCTAATCATTATTTACGAGAAAGTAAACGCGCGAAAAGAGCCCATATTTCTTTCTCGCGTTGGGGCGGAATGTGTTAAAATATTAGATTAAACCGTTAAGAAGCGCCAGAGCTAGTAGTCTGTCGAGGGGTTGCTATATACGGCACAGCTGCCCACCAGCTGCGCATGCACACCGATAGCGCACTAGAAGTGTTGTTTAGTAACGTGCCTCCATCCATGGTGGACCGCTGATGGAACCGCGTATATAACCACGCAGGCAATTAATAATAGCTAGCGAAATATGACTACACGGGGAACAATAATTTATAATAGCTAGCGTATTATGCGTACGCAGGGAACTATACTTGACAATAGCTAGCGTATTATGCGTATGCAGGGAACAATAATTGACAATAGCTAGCGTATTATGTGTACGCAGGGAACAATAATATGTTCGTGTCATGAGTTTACTACAACATGTTTCTAATCTTTCACAACAGATGGCGCTAGGGTGAGCATTTCTTTCGCAATAAACATTTTTACGATATGATCTCACAGCAATTAAGTACAACTACGTCAAGTTACGTCACCATCCGTGCAACATGCGTAACGCAATACTCTCTATGTGGCAGTCATGGCATCTACGTACACGACACCCTAAACTATCTATAGAAACGAACATCGATCAGACAAAGATTAAAGTTATATTCGATCGTGTTTATCGTTAAGTTACAATCGATAGTGATATATTTTACATGTGACTTTCATCGTGGATAAGATTATAGATTACCGAAACAGACAGCAACATTTTAGGGAAAATTAATACGTCAACTCGACAGCTGCATGCATGCGCTCTGCCGCCCTACTAATGATAAATCATTTCTCCGTCGGTCTTCTGCTGCAGCTTCGCGCCAATCCCTGCCCAAATATTAAATAGTCTAGGGGCCCGTTGTCAGAAACATCGTAAAGTTAATGCTACGATAACACTTACGACTAATGCTAATGTTGCGAGACTAGGCCTAGCATTGACAGAAACACATCGCAGCTATTAGAAAACTTACGATAACAGGAACTTCATCACAAGGCTGCTGATTGGATGAGAATCAATCACAAAATTCAAAATTCATACACATTTATTGTACATCACAGTAATTTATGCATATTATGATGGCTAACCACATATAAATAATATTTGATGAAAAACGACGTGGTCATGAATTTATTCTGCACAACAAGACAAATTCTCACACTGTAACGCGAGAATCGTGGCAAGCGTGGAAAACATTTAGAACAAGAGAACAAATGCCATACGCCATTTGTAAATGTATTGTTTTGTTTTATTAGCGGTAGATAATTAATGATTTTGACGTGTTTTTCAAGAAAAACACACATTTTATTCATTATTATAAAATATAATATCACTATAATTGTAATTCGTAGTGTAGGCTAAATGTGTTATTTTCAACTTTATATTAAAGTTACGAGAGGGTCTGAGCTCTCGTAATGTTATGAGGATATTTGCAAGGATTTTTCGTTCTCGTAACCTTACGATGTTTCTGTCAACGGTTTACGAGTGGAAGTTAATGGTAAGACTAATGTTGCGACTAATTTTGTTTCTGACAACGGCCCCCTAGGTGTCTAACTACAGCGCCACTCCACATCGTCTGGCGACGTTCCCGGGAGAACCCTGTCGCCACCGTTGTCCCGAAATAGGAGCTACGACGCTCTCTGCAGCTGCCTCTCGTATTTTATCAACTCAGCGCCGCTGTTTAATCACATATTTTATTATTGTTTTTATGCGCGGGCCTCGCGGCCAATATTATACAAGAGTTTTTAATCTCTAATTCCGGATCGGGGTTTTTTGTGTGTATGTAAAGTGGGAGGTTGAAGCGCAGACATACGCGCGCGCTTAGTTTGTAGATAGTTACCAGACCGCGGTTGAATCTCTCCTTAGATTTAATTAAATACTCGCCGAGCGAGCAATGTGCTCGCCAGATCCATGCAAGTTTTTCACGGTCTAGATAAGTTGGTTTGAGTGGGTACATACGCGTTGTTGTTTACACAACAGAATGTCTTGCCCGATGATGCACGGCGCGACCTTGTCTACATCCGCTAGATCCGGAATAAAAAAAATGGATCCGGATGGAACTGTATTATGATAAGCCTGGCGGGGATTAAATAGCAAGGTATTTGCTTTTTTTACTTCCTGCGGAATCCCCCGTCGTTTCGTTTTCGCTCTGCCAATTATTTTCTCGTTTAGTTTTTCTTTCACCCCATCGAGGATGACGACTGGAATTAAGGTCTAATGAATTGCTAGTTGTAGCAATCACATATTTTAGTCTAGTGCCATAGTCTAGTGCCTATTTTAGTCTTCGTGCCATTATTTGTTAAGATCTCTAGTGTTTAACAACACGCGATACGCCGCCACGTCATAAAAACACGATATTGTTGAAATATATATGTATCGATTTTCAACTGATGGTAGACGACGGTATTGCCGTTAAACGTGTTAAATGTTAAACTATGAGGGGTTTTAGTAGTTAGCAAGGCGTTAACAGTTCAGCTCTCTATATTCTGTGCATGGCTCATCAACTATATGTGCCTAATAGTGAAAATCTGCTATTGGGTGTGTATCAGTATAACTCCCTATGCTGTGTGTGTCAGTGCAACTTCCAGAGCTCAGTGTGTAACAGTGCATATATGACCTCGCTGAGTCGCTGAGTCGCTGATTCGCTGAGTCGCTGAGTCGCCGAATCGCTAAGTCGCTAAGGCGCCAAGTCGCTAAGTCGCTGAGTCACTGAGTCATTGAGTCACTGAGTCGCTGACTCGCTGAACTCATACTGCGTATATGCAATGGCGCTAGCTGTGACAAAGCTCGATGTTTCAAGACGATACTCCCACGAACCAAAGTATGAGAACTAGAAACGCGTTACACAAAACTTACGCCTACGTATGTACGTGATTTTTTAAGCTCTGGTGCTAAGGTGTGTGCATCATAGATCTCGGCTGCACTGAGGCTCTATAATGCCCCTAGGGGACGCAATGCATTTATGAGCGCTGACTCAGTGGGCTCAGCTGTCAGCAAGCTGATGATAAGCGAAATAAACAAACACTCGCATATATCCATCGCGCACAAGAAACCGCCATTCGCAACGAAACCGCGCAACGTTATTATATATCGCACTACAGAAAAAATCCTCGCAACATACAATTCCCCTCTCAACCTTCGAATATCACATTTAGACTCGTTCGAGCGGGTATTGCCGCCCCACCCCTAACTAACCACACTCGATATCTCAGAGAACAGGCGCCGCGCGGTATTTTTTTTTGTTTACGGCACCCTAGACTATTATCCCGACGTGGCCCATCAGTGACATCTGCGGAAACGGTCGCCGTGGCAACGCAGCTGCTCGGCCCGACTCTGATTTCTCTGTTACCGTCCTCCCCGGATGACGGGGGTGTGGGATATCCAATGTCCTCAGCTGAATATCGGCGTAGCATCAGCTGGATTTGCTCATAGAGTTGCTTGGCAAGTGTCGTAGATATGTGACGGAGCAATCAGTTAAGACTGAAATACGACCCAAACTATGTGTGTGCGTGCGTGCTTTTGTGCGTGAGTGGGCGGCCACTGGTGACAGCAGTTACTTCTATGTACGTTTTTTTAAGACGATAAGTTGAGATCATATGTGTTCAGTTGGCTCTGTTCCAAGTGCTTGTGATATAAGTTTGTGCGTGCTCTATCCAGCGCTGCGCACATCGCGCGCAAGACTGCATTGCAACAGGGTATTATATACTGAGCACGTCAATTCCAAGCACGCACACACACGCTCACGTGCGCACACACACGCACGCACGCGCGCACGCACGCACACACACACACACGCGCGCGCGTTATCATGATAGTCATAGATCATAGGTCATAATCATCATGGTCATAAGTCATAGGTCATAATCATCATGGTTATAGGTCATGGGCATAATGGTCACAGGCCATAGGTCATAATCATCATGGTCATAGGTCATGGTCATAATCATCGTGGTCACATGTCATAGGTCATAATGGTCACAGGTCATAGGTCATAATCATCATGGTTATAGGTCATGGTCATAATCATCGTGGTTACATGTCATAGGTCATAATGGCCACAGGTCATAGGTCATAATTATCATGGTTATAGGTCATGGTCATAATCATCGTGGTCACAGGTCATAGGTCATAATCATCATGGTCACAGGTCATAGGCCATAATGGTCATAGACCATAGGTTATGATCATCATGGTCACAGGTCATAGGTCAAAATGGTCATGGTTAGGGTATCGAGGTGTTTAGGTATGGTGGAACCGCCGCGTGTGCGTAATGATGCCATGAATGCACTCACCAGAAATGGTGTGATCTGATAAAGATCTCTCCATCCTCGTACGGCGACTTGCCCACGGCGCAGCCGAACTTAAACGCCTCGGCCGTCTTCACCAGATACTGATGCGTGTGCACACCTGTTGGAGCATGGCATAGGAAAGATGATACGACTATGAGATACCGATTGAGATGGCAGACGCCATAGAAAATGCCTACCCAGCTTGAGATAGGATTATCTGTCCTTCATTTTACTAGTGATTTAGTTTAGCAAACCAGGCTGAATAGGCGAAGTATTAACCCTAATGCTAAACCTGACCTTAAAGCACTCTTAAACAGAGTCCTATTCCTAACCCCAATCGTAAACACATCGGTAACCCTAACCCCAACGCGTTTATAATTACATCACGCAATGTTTCCTCGCAATTTCTTCTGACTACTGGATGGATGTCTTTCAGAAAGCTGATATCGTTGGTTACTATAACGTACCTAGTGGTAGGCCGTCAATGTTCACACCATCAGGCACGCACGTGCCGTGGCTCAGCGCCACCTGCTGGTTCTCCCCGTCTGCCACGTGGTCAAGCCGACAGATGTATCCCTCCGCGCAGTCCGGAACTACATCTTCTCCTTCTACTCGCACTGTGCTGCATTTTTTACCTGAAGCCATACACAAATCGATCTGTCGACGAAGTATGTTAACATTCCTGACTTACATACTTTGTTCATCTTGTGTGTAAAACATAAAAGGAAAGCGCGATAAGAAAATAATGCGGAAGCATTCGCCAAACATGCGATGCTCGCTGCAATGCAATGCATATTACGGATACCAACAAGAACGAAATAATGATTATTGTCTATATCAGTTGAAATCAAGGTCAAAGATTTGTGAATTGGTAAAAGTTGTAAATAAAACCGGTTTTCAATAGCATACCAAAATGCACTTCGAGTATAACTATGATTTTACAAAATTTTATACAACGCCGCAGATGGCAATGTATGCGGGTATACGGAGTTGTTGCTAACATAGATCTCGCAGCGTGTGTTTTGTGTTACAACTCACCTGGGGGACGGTACAAATCATATTTCCCATTGACTAGCCAGGAGTCTCCTAAAAAAAAAAAAAATAAATAATTATTAAGCATTTGTTGTTGTCGCCTTCGTGTCGTGTTGTTGTTGTCGTCATCATCGTCGCGTCTCGCGTCGTCGTTGTTGTTGTTGTTGTCGTCCTCATCGTTCGTCGTTAGTTCGTTGTTGTTGTGTTGTTTTTGTTTTGTATTGTCAGTCCTAATGTCGCGTGTCGTCGTACGTCGTCGTTGTTTTGTTTCGTCCTATTGTCCGTGTCGTGTCGTCGTCGTCGTGTTGTGTTGTGGTCTCGTGCCGTCGTGTCGTCGCGTTGTTGCTTTCCCGTCCTCGTGTCGCCTCGTTCGTCGTTGTTATGTTTGGTTTTGTTTTGCATACCGTCGATTGTAAACACATTACAGAAAATAAAGACATATACTATAATTATGCATCCTAATAAGTATTTCAAGATAAAACTGTCTAATTTTAAAGTATCTCTAACCCTACAGCCCCGTTTTCCACATTTGCCTATGTCAAATTAAATGCATTTTATGTTTACAGTTATGTAATCATTACTGGTACCTCTGTTCTGGTTCATACTCACCCAGTCAATACTGTAAAAGAGAGAGTCATATATGTACGCCGCTTGCAGTCCCTCATCTCCATTTATGGTTGAGAGAAATGAAATATAGAATAACTGAACGGGGAGCAGATAACGAGACTGGTAAAAAGACGCGGGGCGAGAGAGGGAGCCAGGAGACAGAGAGAGACGAGACACAGATATAGAGTAGAAGAGAAGAGAGAGAGAGAGGAGGACGAGAGAGAGAGTGAGGGAGAGAGGAGAAGAGAGAGGAATAGATTGGCACAGAGAGTGAGACGAAGAGCGCGCGGTGGTGGGAGTCGATAGTTACTGCTACGACAGAGTTGTAGCGCAATCACGTAATCTACAATCCCGCAGACAACGTGCGTATATTCCGGCCTATACTTACACGAACATCCGAAGCAATGCGTAATGAAAATACACAATCACACGCACTCCGCACGCACTGCAGGCCACGCCGCACGCACGCACGCACCAGGGGCGCGCAGGCACCGCCACACACATCCCGCTACGACGCACGCACGCGACGACAACGCCACTCGCACGCAGTAGACAGGACTCCGCTCGCCGCGTCCCGTCCGCACCGCGGACGCACACGCACCGAACAACAACACCCACCACAACCACACACACACATGTGAGTATCTATAGTATATGTGTGTGTTGTGTGTGTGGTGTGTGTGTCGTGTGTGTGTGTGTGTGTGTGTGTGTGTGTGTTGTGTGTGTCGTGTGTGGTTTCTGTGTGTGTGTGTTGCACGCTGCTCCCCGTTCACACCATAAGACGGGTTCGTTGGCTGAGTTGGAGCTGGGTCGTTGCTGTGATAATCCGTAGTTAATGATGTAGACATATGATTAATCTGACTGCTGCCACGACGGACCGGTATTATGACAGCCACCAGCAGCCGTGCGGGCGTCTCCTTAAAATAGGCGGGCTAGTCACGAGGCCAAACATACGTACAGAACAACAGGGGCGATGCTAGTAGCCTAGTAGTATAGTCTCACTGCGCTCGAGGTACTGGAAA
>NW_014577698.1:94634-100376 GCF_000485595.1 Priapulus caudatus
TCGTTCTTCTCTCCTTCCTTCTCTCTCTCTCTCTCTCTCTCTCTCTCTCTCTTCTTCGCTCTCTCGTCTCTCTCTCGTTCTTCTCTCCTTCCTTCTCTCTCTCTCTCTCTCTCTCTCTCTCTCTCTCTCTCTCTCTCGCTCTCATACCGCATTTATACTGGGGGTTATCCCGCTTCAGGTCCGGACCTGAAGCGGGATAAACCCCAGTATAAAAGGTCGAAAAACACTTAGCCCGAGCTAAAGTTATTCCACCCTAGGAGGTGGTTCAGGTTCGTTTCAGACCCGAGCTAACGTCAGTATAAAACGACCTATCCCGAGCTAAAGTTATCCCGCTTCAGAAGCGGGCTAAAGTCGTGCGCAGTATAAAAGCGGCAACACTTTCCATCAGTCTTTCTTTGCACTCTCTCGCCCATTCTGTCTATCGCTGACTTCGCATCTCTCCCTCACTCCCCCGCCGCGAGAAGTAACTGTTTTTTCAGAAAATACGAGTCAATTTATTAGTCTAGAGAATGTAGCGAGTTCTTTGTTGCGTTTTCGCTCACCCGTACCCACACGAGCGATCTAATTGCAAAGGAGCGCGTGGGTAAGTAAACACACACGAACTAGTCGGGGTCATGCTGCATCGGTGGGTGTATGCGACCGCTGTGCTGCGTCGGTAGGGGAGGTGTGGGCGCCGCGTGTATTATGGTATACCCGTGTTACGGCGTGTTGCTTATACCGTGCGATATTTTGTAGGCAGCCCGAAGCGCCATATGTCTGCTTTGAGTCACGAAAAGGCGCTCGGCCGGTAGAAAGGAGGAGTAGGGTGAAGAGTAGGAGGAGGAGGAGGAGGAGGAGGAGGAGGAGGAGAGGAGAGGAGGCGGTAGATGATAAGAAGAACGAGGAGGAAGATACCTATATGCAGGTGCTAGGGAATAAGGGGGCTTCCATGTACCTACGTGCATGCGTGGGTCTGTATAAGTTAGGGTTGTCGCATTGCGATCTGCTGGATACGTGTATAGTACGCGGTAGTTCGCCACGGCGTCTGCTCACGTTTCTGTAAACACGCTCTTCAGTCGCATAACTGGCCAGCGTAATGTGTTCGCCGCATGGCGAGTGTGCAGCTTCTTCACCCGACCACGCAAGCCTGACTAGTCATCCCGCTGTCTCCGCACACGCGCTCTCCGTCTATTTATCAGGGATACACTCTCGCGCTTTATAGCTCTGTCTATTTCCGTTCTATCCATCTATCTAACTATTTATCTATCTATCTATCTATCTATCTATCTATCTATCTATCTATCTATCTATCTATCTATCTATCTATCTATCTATCTATCTATCTATCTATCTATCTATCTATCTATCTATCTATCTATCTATCTATCTATCTATCTATCTATCTATCTATCTATCTATCTATCTATCTAGTTCTAATCTATCTATCTATCTATCTATTATCTATCTATCTACTCATGCTATCGTGAGTCTATCGTATCGCTATCATCTATATAGCTACTCTATCGCTGTCTATTCTATTCTATCTATCTATCTATCTATCTATCTATCTATCTATCTATCTATCTATCTATCTATCTATCTATCTATTAATCTATCTATCATTCTCTTTCTTTCTCTCTTATTCCCTCTCCCACCTCTCCTCTCTCTTTCTATCGTTTTATTATTTTCCGCTTTGCGTTTCTCCCTCCCGCTCTATTACTAACTTTAGTTGCCTTCTTTGGTCTTCGCTTAGCTGTCTCCTCTTCCCCCCTTCTCCCCATCTTTTCCCTTTTCGTTCTCCCGTTGTTCCACTTATTCCCCTCGCTCTTTCGCATCCTCTCCTCCCGCCTCTCCTCTCTTCGTCTCTATATTGCACCCCTTCATTTCTCTTTACGTATCGGCTCATATCACCTGCTTTGTCTATATCTCTTTTCTCGCCCACTATCTTTCTCTCTCTCTCTCTTTCTCTTCTCTCTCTCTTTCTATCTTTCTCGTCTTCTTTCTGCGCCCCACGATCTCTCGCTTACCCCGACAGAAATCACGCGTAATTCTGAGACATTATGATGTCTGCACGTCTCGCTTGCGCCAGTCGGTGAGATTTCAGACATAATAGAACGCTATATATATAAGAGAGCTTGACATCAAGTGATGGGCTGGGTCACGCAGCCATGACGGATGGGAAATCACAAGCATGTCATAACAACCATGATTTCAAGGAGAATACCCAAGAATTCTCAAGTACAGTACAGTCTCATGCACTTGTTGCTTTCAGATTCGACCATGCAGCTCTTCCTTCAGTATACGTACTTTAGACGTAATAACGAACGGCCAGTGCGGCAGTTCACAAACCGTTCGTGACGACGCTTTTTCTTCCGATCGAGCAATATTCAATAACATCGGGAATATTCCGCGTAACTCACAGGAGTGTTCCCCGTGCGCATGCGCACACCGCACTGCATGTTGATCGCTACGCTTACCTCATGTGACCCGTCAAACAAAGATGCGGATTGCGTGCGGGAATCTACATCAACAAAGGCGCATTGTCGGCGGTGCGGTGGATGGTGTGCGGTGGCGAGGGAGCGGCGGAAGGTTCGCGGTGGCGGGGGTGCTGTGGCGGATTGTTTGCCTCTACCCCCTAGCTTACAACACAACTCGCTAGTAACGATCACGTGCGGTGCGAGTTATTCTGCTTCGAAAAACAAGCGAACGCGCAAAAGCAGTCACGCGCGCCCGCGGCTCCGATGTTTTTCAAACAAATTTTGCCGGACTTTTTTCTCGCGGTTATCGCAAATGCTTGTGAAATAGGAAAAACAATAAACACCAGCAGCGGCGTCTGCTGCTGCGGGTTTCCTCACTGGCGGCATTCCAGCATGTCGCTGTGTTTTTACGCGGAAACCCCGTTTTTACACGAAAAACATCATTGCGAAGCTACCCAGCTTATTTAGTAGTGATAGCAACGCAAAAACATTGCGATTTGGTGAGGTAATAGTAGGTAATACGTAGCTAAGAATGCCACAGCTAGTCTACAATCACAGTCTACATTATATGAAATATACCGTTAATTAAAGTTAATTACTAATATTAGATGAAATCACAGCATAGTCTTATGCCGGGATTATATAAGCTATACTCAAATTATAAATACGAGAAGAAAACCTGCATGCCACACAATCAACCGATGCTGCTGCTATAGATATGATAATAGCAGTGTAACTAGTATGTTTATTGTATAGGTCCTGTAACAGCTCGCGCGATAGTTGTTTTCTGCAATGATGATTACCTGCCGGTGGTGGTATAGAGGGCGTGCATGTCGCCACGCAGCCATTGTCGCAGCAGAGCTCGCCGTCGTCGCAGTGTGTGTCATCCGGGCACTCTAGCGCGTCGCATGTCGTCTTGTTGGCGTAGGCGGCCGGCGGCGGGCACACCTCCGTGGGGAGGAAGTCATACTCAGCGTTTTGCTGTGCGAGAGAGAGAGAGAGAGAAAACATTCGAGTACAATTTCACGATCATTGCCAACGGCTAATTCCTTCCCAGCCAATCGCGTTAACATTTTCTACGCTAAAAGTGAGAGTGCATTATTTTACCGCGACGGATATGCGTGAGGCCTTTACATCTGTAGCGCGTGGCGATGCACAGATTTCATATAAAAACCACGTATTTTCTAGTCAGAAAATCTAAACGCTTCATGCGTAGCCGAGGACCTATATAGCTTTATTCCTCACATTAGGCTACATTGAAAATGATCTTAGAATGCACGAAACGCACATTATACGGTATTATTTTACCAACAAACTTTCCCATTTCACAGATTCGTGACACAATAGAACCATGCGCCGTTATTTGACATACGGCATTTACTTTTTTTTATTGACATTGGCTTTTACCACAAAACCCACAATTCTTTCACATATCCACCCCACTAATACGCCCGCTGTGCCACAATCTGTGTAATAACCCTGTCTTCACTCCAGTCTTTGTTCTGTGGAAGGTACGCGGTTGGTGGTGACCGCGTGATTGCGCTAGACGTCACTGTCACATTTACTATAATCGCATGAGCGCCTCTGTGCAAAGAGCGGAGTTGTTCGGTGTGTACTCGCACCTGTTTAGTTTTTAAACCGTGACGAGTAGAAGGAAACTGCGACGCGGTTCACAACGCGCTCGATCTGTCCTGCACCCTTTTTTTCGAGTGCTTTGTTTCACAGTCAGCGTTCTGTACCCTGACTCTGTGTTGTGTCAGCTGTACCCGGCACCGTGTATTTTGTATTTTGTATCCTGCACCCTGTATCACGCACCCTGTATCCTGCACCCTATCTTCTGTACGCTGTGTCCTGCACCCTGTATCTTTCACCGTGTATCCTGCACCCTGTATCCTTCACCGTGTATCCTGCACCCTGTATTGTGTACGCTGTATGCTGCACCCTGTATTCTGTACGCTGTGTTATACACCGTGTATCCTGCACCATGTATCCTGCACCCTGTGTCCGGCACCCTGTATTCTCGTAGGCGCTTCGTCATGTGATCGCTTCTACACACGTGAACACGCGCGTACGAGGCGATGCCTGACATAACTCTCTTATCGTAGTTTCATCCTTATGACGGACTGAGACTATCGGGTCTCCGAGAGTACTATAAGTGAGGGAACTGAGTAGACTAAAGCTACGACAAGCATTTGCCAGGGTCACAGCGAGTGGAATGAAACTAGATGCTAAACGCCTGCGCTCGCGGTACGCGCTGTAAAAAAGTAATTCTCGCATCCTAGACCTGGGGGTTGGTTGATTTTCACGCGTATACATGTGGTCTGTACGTAAACACGGGGGGTGAAGGCGGCGGAGGCAGTCACTCTGCTTGCTATGGGCGGACCACCGTTTGATCGTACTTAGTGAGTGAACGGAAGATGGATCGTGCCGTCTGCACACGCTGCTATTCCCGCCCCCTTAACCTGCGAGTTGGGGACGTACATGAAGGATATATGACAAGCATGAAACACTACTTTTATTCCGCGCACCGAGAACTCTTTAATACTAACGCCCGCCCTCGGGAAGTGGAGTGAATATAGTGAAACATGGGCTGTAAATGAGGAGCGACCGTGCCCTCAACCCGCGTCAGCGACAATTGTTGTTGTTGTTGTCGTCGTCGTCGTCGTCGTCGTCGTCGTTGTTGTTGTCGTCCTCGTCGTCGTCGTCGTCGTCGTTGTTGTTGTTGTTGGTTTTGTTGTTGAAGCCGTCGTCATTGTAAAACACATTACAAGAAAATAAAGACATGATACGTATAATTATGCATGCTAAATAAGTATTTTCAGATAAAAACTGGCTTAATTTTAAAGTATCTATTAAACACTACATGCCGCGTTTTCAGATATTGTATGTCACATTTAAAATGCATATTTATGTTTACAGTTATGTAATCACTTACTTGGGTAACTCTGTTCTGGTTCTACAACCCAGTCAATAACTGTAACAGAGAGAATGTCTATATGTACCAGCTTGCAGTCCCTTCATCTCCATTTAATGGTTGGAGAGAAAATGAAATAGGAGAATAACATGAGAGCGGGGGGAGACAGATAACGAGAGCTGTAGAGAAGACGGCGGGGACAGAGAGAGCGCGAGAGAGGGAGACAGAGAGAGACAGAGACACAGAGAGAGAGAGAGAGAGAGAGAGAGAGAGAGAGAGAGAGAGAGAGAGAGAGAGAGAGATTGGGTTAAACTATAGAGAGAGAGAGAGAGAGAGAGAGAGAGAGAGAGAGAGAGAGAGATTGGGTTAAAC
>NW_014577698.1:102278-112057 GCF_000485595.1 Priapulus caudatus
ATACATACCCAGCTATCTCTCTATCACCCACACGTATCTAGCTATCTCTCTCTACCACCAACACACATCTAACTATCTCTCTACCACCTACACGTATCTAGCTATCTCTCTCTACCATCCACAAGTATCTAGCTATCTCTCTACTTCCCATACATACCCAGCTATCTCTCTATCACCCACACGCATCTAGCTATCTCTCTCTACCACCCACACGAATCTAACTATCTCTCTACCACCTACACGTATCTAGCTATCTCTCTCTACCATCGACACGTATTTAGCTATCTCTCTCTAACATCCACAAGTATCTAGCTATCTCTCTACCGCCCATACATACCCAGCTATCTCTCGATCACCAACACGTATCTAGCTATCTTTCACTACCATCCACAAGTATCTAGCTATCTCTCTACCGCCCATACGTCATACCCAGCTATCTCTCTATCACCCACAAGTATCTAGCTATCTCTCTCTACCATCCACAAGTATCTAGCTATCTCTCTACCGCCCATACATACCCAGCTATCTCTCTATCACCCACACGTATCTAGCTATCTCTCACTACCACCCACACGTATCCAGATACATCTCCATCATTACCGGAACATGTCACCAGTGAATAAAACCAACAAGTCATTTCACTCTCCACACCCATCCTATGCCATCGCGATACGCGATATAATACTGATAACAATAGAGACGTCGATGAAACATTGTGCAGTAATTTTTTTAATCGCTTTCTTACGGTTGACTTTCATGAGCGCGTATGTCATCTCTGTCTGTGTCTACACACGTGTTTCTTTTATAGGATCAACAATGCGACAACGTAATTACCAGCCAAACGTCGTCATCAGGAGACGTGACGTGGATCGTCTCTATTGTCTCCGTTGTTTCGTTGAGGATCCGACTGGAATTCTGAAGCTGCTGCTGTTGATGGCGACGATGATGATGATGCTGCTGATTTTCATGATCGACCTCCCCTGGAAGCGCTGTAATTGTATTATGGCATTTATAGACGTTGTAGGAAATCAACTTGGATGGGCACATTATATAAGATGAAGACACGCCTAAATCAACACAAGATTTAAATGACAACGAATACCAGCGTGGGCATTGGGATAGGGGAGGTGTCGGGGCAGATACGACGAAAGAAGTAGGCGTGGGAGAAAGAGAGACAGAGAGAAGAGAGACAGATAGAAGGAGAGGACGGTGTAAGAAAGAAAGAGAAGATATAGAAAGGGGGTCTGAGAGATAGAGGGGGAAACGTAGGAGCGGGAGACAGGGTGAGCTATAGAGCTAGAGAGAGAGAGTGAAGAGATAGAGAGAGCGAGAGAGAGCGAAGGAGAGATAGATGGGGGCGAGACAGAGAGAAGGAGAGAGAGAGAGAGATGGGAAAAATAACTAGAGAGAGAGATAGAGATCTAAAGATAAACGCAAAGAGAGAGAGAGAAAGAGAGAGGGGGAAAGAGTGAGAAAGAGACAACAAATGAGAGACAGATAGTATATATATATATATATATAGTATTAGATAGTATATATAGAGAGAGAGAAGAAGAGAGAGGAGAGAGAAGAGAGAGAGAGCGGCAGAAAGGACGCGATTCGCAAGGTTGGAGAGAGAGAGAGAGAGCGAGCGCGAGCGTGAGCGAGAAAAGAAATGTATAAACAAATATTAAATAGTATATGTTACAGTAGAGAGAGAGAGAGAGAGAGGAGAGTAGTGAGAGAAGTAGAGATTGAGGGGAGGCGCGCGGGGAGGAAGAGAGCAGAGAGAGTGGGAGAGACAAAGAAGAGATCGTGGGAAAATCATTAGCGCCAAGTAACTGCAGATAATCTTCGGTAACACGAGCGCTCTAATGCGATTAGAAAGCGACAGTTTCAAGAACTCCGGGGAGTTGCTTGCGTCACGGTGATGCGCTAGATCCAGCAGCATGCGCGATGTACGCGCCAACGCACTTCAGGGTATTTCAATACGGCAGCAATAAAAATATACGCGACTGACTAGCGAAGCTGACGTATGTATTAACCATTAACACGCTGTTTTATATCGTGTCGCATTACGCGGTTTAACATTGAGATACGTATATATACATCGTATATACATATTAATCAAGAGCATATAAGATAGAAGAGTGACAAGCGTAAATGCTGAAACCTGTTGTAGGATTAGTGCCGAATAATATAACTTCCCCGTGCTATTTTGAGATGCTTGCAGTATTATTTTTTTTTTTTTTTTTATTGACAGCATGTCTACCTTCTTCATATAAAAAAGACCGCATGTCTTACGATGGCACATACGTCTGTAGATAAGAGCGTGAAAATCTGTAATTCGCTGAATCACACTAGCGATTATCAATAACGGGACTCTCGGTCGAAGTGTGCGAAGGGTGCTTCGTCGCCGCTGTGAGAGCGCATAGCTGGGCTGACTCACGTCACTATCGCAGAGTTACTATAGGCATGTGCAGCCGTGAGGTGCGTGAGGTGGGGAGAGTGGGGTCATCACTATTGCAAATCAATAACAGACTCATTTTATTCCATTCAATCATTGACGAAACACGCGAGTTTACAGAAGTTATAACACGTGTGTGGAAGGACAGTGTCGTAACGGGACTGATCTGAGTCAGATTTCGCGAAAAATACCAATTTCACGCTCATTACGTCAGCGTATGGCATCGTAGGACACGTGGTATATATGAACATGTAGGACAGCTGATCAAATAACTTGCAAATAATTGTCAACATGAATCGCGGAAAGTTATTAATATTGATTAATATGCAGAGAGCGTGAGACCTCTCGTTTATGATGTGCTGATGATTGAGTATTAATATAATGATATACGCGCTGAAAGATAAGCGGTAAAACACTGTTAGAGTGGAACAAGAAAGAAAGGTGTGTGATGAAGAGGAAATGAAGAGGGACGGCCGAGAGAAAGTGACAGAAGGGAAGAGAGTGGTGTGAGAGAGAAAGAAATAAAGAGAGAGAGAGACAGAGAGACGTAGAGAGAAAAGAGAGAGAGATGGAGAAAGAGTAGAGAGAAGAGAGAGAGAGAAGAGAGAGAAGAGTGGATGGAAGAGATGGCGAGAGGAGAGAGAGTAAGAGAGAGAGAAGAGAGAGAGAGATGAGAAGAGAAGAGAGGAGAGAGAGAGAGAGAGAGAGAGAATTAGAGAAAGAGAGAGAAATAGAGAGAGGGAGAGACAGCAGATTTTGCAAGAGCAAAAACAATAGCATTTCCGAGACGCGGGGAATGAGTGACGAACGCGTTTTTTGGCGCGAAGTCATTTACCAAGCAGAAACGGTTGACGTGTATACACGTGCAGCTAGGCTACAACCTTGATCGCAAACATCATATTCTCACAACCTTGTACTTGCGCACACGCGGGGAAAAACCCGTGTTCTACACGCATTATGTCGAACATTCGCACAGTTTGCGCTCGTCCCAGTACACATAACTACTAGTAACTTATCCGTTTAAAGTTTCGGCATCAGTGGCTACGGCTGCTAGTCTAATTTCAAAAACTTTAAAGAGCCACGGACCGATAACGACACTATTATATGCGTACGTACGCATATGTGTAGAAAGCTAGTTCAGGTTCAGACCACACAACACTATAAACCACATATAACAGCAGATAATAATCATATCAAACGTCGCGTAAAACCTCTGCTATAGTGCATGTGCCATTTGCGTGGTGGTGTGCTAGCTGTCACCGCTGAGTGACTAGCTCGCAGACAAAACCTACACACCGACCCTCGCCACATTATATCCATAATATCTGGAACCTGGATATATAGGCCAGTGATATTTGTCCAGGATTCGTACAATGATTACCTCCGCCCACGGAGTGGAGAAGGTTATGTGATCGCTCTCGTGTGTTCGCGCGATCGATATTAGCGCGTTGAGTCAGCAGCAGGCCAGTCAGTCAGCAGCAGCCAGCAGCGAGCGGCGAGCCAGCTAGTAACACATACATGTTACATGGGGCGTATGGCGTATGTCGCTGGCAGAGGTATGCACTCTCCGTGAGTGCCCTCTGTCTAGTTCTAAATGTTCCTGTGGCTGCCACACTTACGACGTACGGAGTCAGACTACGTGAGTCGGAAAACCTGCGGCCTGTATTTATAGTACTCTATCTTAGAGAATTTTTCCAATATTCCCGACGTAATATAGCAAATGATGAAACCATGCAATATACCTACTATACATAATAAAATAAATAAATAAATTAATTAATTAATTAAGTAAGTAAGTAATCAAGTAATACATATAAATGTTGACATTCACAACACATACCTTTGTTTAGACGTCCATGTGGCCGCGGTTCTGTCACGCATGCGCACAACACAACCATAACAGTTGAGATTGTCAAGGTACCGACAGCCGTCATGCTGTCTTCGTGTGTATTCTTCTTCGACTACTTCTTCTTCTTCTTTTTCTTCTTTTTCTTCTTCTTCTTCTTCTTCTTCTTCTTTTTCTTCTTTTTCTTCTTCTTCTTCTTCTTCGTCTCCTCTTTTTTCGTCTTCTTCTTCCTTCTCCTTCTCCTCCTCCTCTGCTTCCTCTACTTCTTTCCTTTCTTGCTTTGAGATGAGTTTAAAACTTGACACCACGTAAACTGTTCTTAGTTTCAGTAGCTCACTAATAGCAACTCCAGACTATCTGTGACCCTGGCCCACAGCGACTGGAGATAATAGACTCTCTGCCCCGCACAGAAAACCCAACCAACTGTTGTTACGCAAGTCTGCACTCGTTGGACGTAGAGTGAGCATTACACTGCACAACGAGCGATACTAGATATATATCCGCACGCGACCTGTTACAGATTCTCGCCCGTCTGCGCATGCGCTGCTAATTCTGTATGATGAGTGAGTGAGTGTTAATATTTTCGTTCATCAACCTGGGAGACACCCCTGCTTGATAGTGTAGCTGTACGGTGCGTTGCTTTCTCGACAGTTGACTGCCCCTGCGTCTACAAAACGAGAGATGCGTTTTTTATGTGCTATCTCGATCTCTGTTTGTCTCTCTGTCGATCACTGAGTCAGGGAATCGCACGTAGGTACGTCATGTGGGGTTGCAATATAGATGGTGATCAGTGTGGATTTCCACGAGTATTCACGCAGTTCTTATACGCTGTTCTCATTCACCGTCATTCATACTCAGTTCATACTACTGGCATAGTAACGTGGCTTTCACCGTTAGTTTACTGATGTCTCAACGCGCATGCCATACAGTGACTACTGCTGGTGGTGTAACTTTCGCTATTGTCCTAATTAAAACTGAACCCACAGCGTAGTTCCTTGCGGCGTGCTAACTAACGTAAACTCAGACACAGGTCTTGCTGCTGCTATTACACAGCGGCGCTCTCACGACTGCTCCAAGTTGAGTTCGGACAGCCACCACCACGTGGCGGAGGGCTATGTGTACAGAATCACTTCTAGCTGCGTGTTGATAGAAAACACCGCGCCGCTTCTCGGCTCCGTTATGATGCGCCGGTATAGCTGCTGCCGCTGTTCAAACTCTAGAGGAAGCTCGCGCGGGAAACAGAAAAAATAACTCTCGATCGATTGAGCCAATTTACGCTTCGCAACGTCGTGCTAATACTGCGCGCGTGCGGCAGGAGGGACGCATGCCTCGGCGGCGGCGGCGGCGGCGGCTTCGCACACGGGACGTGTTATGATGACAGCTTCCTTCCTCGTCTGCTCGTCGTTAGTGGCGCTTACTCCCACGCACCGCCAGAGGGCACGCGAGGTACCGATGCGGATGTTGACGCGCGGAGGCAGGCCAAGTAGGGGTGTTGCTAATACACGGGCGTGGAGGGACAATTCAGTTCGCGACTTCAAAGTCCAAATCTTCCACAGAAAGATTCCACAGTCATACTTCCGTGCTAGACATGGCCTTATATCCCTAACCCTAACCCTAACCCTGATCCTAACCCTAATCCTAACACAGCTAGTGCTGCCACGTTGCGGTACTGCCCCTCCACGCCCGGGGATTAGCATTTCTCGCCAAGTAGCGTGCACACACACACACACACTCCCCCACCTCCACCCGATCTCACCACGACCCCCGGCCGGCTTTACGCGTATTTAAAAGTATGCGCGCTCCCTGACTCACGCCCGCCTGCTCGCAGGCTCGTGATGATGAATGAGCGCGCGCTTTCACGATGAGTCATCAACACTGCTGCGCACGCTGCCGTGACGTCACGATACAACACGTTGCCTCGCGGCCCCCCTCCTCACGCGTTTCTTTCGGAGGGTGGGGACGGGAAGCGAGCAAAAATTTCCCGTGAAAGCAAGAGGAGCAGCCAGGGGCGTCGGCTTCAGCTATTGAATGATAGTTGTGCGCCTCGCCCATCGCACGTGTGAGCGGGGCGAACCAAGCCTGCTCGATGTCATGAAATACAGGCCAGGCTTCATAGTAATGCGAAGCTCTTATATATATATATATATATATATATATATATATATGCATGTATGTATCACCTTAGCATCACGCTTGAATTAGAACTAACCTGGGAACGCCGAAAAAAGCGATAGCCAGATAAATATAGGCTACGGCAATCGGTACATAGTAGATGCTGAGATGCTTCTAATAATTTTGTGGGACGTGTGACATGGGATGCTCCCAATGTCTATATAGACGTGGATGATGAGGTATCGTTACCTGTGGAGCTTCATGGCTGGGATTGTCTCAGATGGCTCTATACTATGTATATACGTAAACTTGACGTTATAACGCGTCACATGCTAAAGCGATAAAACCGCGTGTCAAAACTAACAGAAAACCACTCGTGATTTTTATCAAGAATGATCGGGTATGGATAAAGTAGCACGGCCGTTATTTACCCCTTCCATTCACAACCATTGGTGGAGGGAAAGACTATACGTGGGTATCGGACAGAACTATAGCTAGGGAGAAGTGCATGTTTTGTGCGCAACTATATTCTGTCCCACGGTCGATGTAAGTGTTATTTTAAGACACAACACGGCAACTAATTAGAATACGTGACCGCCTTGTCATAGCGCGTAAATCTGCAGTACGGAATGCCTTTTAATCTGTGAGCTTGCGTCTGTTCAGAGCCCATATATCATTAATACACGCGCGTGCTCCAGACTAGTTTGCATTGCGCTGCTGCCACCTGGTATGACATGGAGTAATGAGGCATAAGATCTCCTATTGAATACGTGAAGGAAAGTAAATTAGTGACAGAATTAATATTACACACACACACACACACACACACACACACACACACACACACACACACACACACACACACACACACACACACAAACACACACAAACACACATTACCAGATTAACAAAATAGTAAATCTGTGGTTTAGGGGCCCCGTAATATCATGAACATTCTAGTTAATTTTGTTAAAAAAAATTATTATAGTATACACGTAAATCTGATACAATAGTGAGTGCTGGCAGAGTTTATTTGTTAGTAAGTCTATGGCAAATGTATTAGATTTAGAGTAAGTAAAATTTTTGTTTTTTTAGATTTAGGTCACCTTCATAAAATATGCTACAGGCCCCGTACTACCCTATAACCGGTCCTGGTTAGCGCATGCGCAATATCTCACAGGAGGAGTTATATTTTGTCATGCATATGCATTTAGTATGGTACGGGGGTATCTCAGCAAAGATTTCTGTAATAAATTGTTACAAGTAGACCCGTATTTATCAATCAGAGAGCGCCCTAGCTTCTAGAGTGCAAAACTCGCCGCTCCCGTCCTTCCCGCTGTCTCCCTTGTCCCTCTCTCAGCCCCATCCGTCTTCTACCGCCCTCAGCTATCTTCCCTGCCGTCTTTCCTCAGTTTCCCACCCATCTCTCTTTCAGCCAGCTATATTATGCAGTTTTCTTCAGTCCGTACTATACGCCACATATGATGCTCGCGCGTGAGGAATATCTCACGAGAAGAAAGATATTTTGCGAAAAATATGCATTTACAATAGAGGGGAGGTATTCTAGCATAGATTTATATGATAACATTCCATCAGTAGACCTCTCTTAAGAAATAAGAAGAAGATCTTGCATGTAAGGTTCTCGCTGAATATACCCTCAGTACAAAATCTGGCTACGGAAGTGTGTTAGCGCATGCGCAAAATCTCACCGGAAAAGATATATTTTGTCATGAATATGCATTTAATATGGTTACGGGATATCTCAGCATAGATTAATGTAATAAATTATTATCAGTATACCATGCAGTGTTTATGCATAGGAGAGCGCCCTAGCCTGTAGAGCGAAAAACTCCTACTTCACCCGCTCCCGTCCTTCCCGCTGTCTCTCTTGTCCCTCTTACAGCCTCATCCGTCTTCTACCGCCCTCAGCTATCTTCCCTACCGCCTTTCCTCAGTTTCCCATCCCTCACTTTTTCAACCAGCTATATTATGCAGCTTTCTTCAGTCCGTACTATACGCCTGATATGGTTCTCGCGCATGCACACTGTCTCCCGAGAAGAAGAATATTTTCCGAAAAATTTGCATTAAAAATAAAATAGGAGGTATTATAGCATAGATTTATATGATAATATTTCATCAGTAGACCTCTCTTAAGAAATAGGAAGAAGATCTTGCATGTAATGTACCCGCTGCATATACCAGTCAGTACACAATATGGCTACGGGAGTGCATGTGTTAGCGCACGCGCAATATCTCACCAGAGGAGTTATATTTTGTGATAAATATGCATTTAAAATGGTTAAGGGGTATCTCAGCATAATTTTTCCTAATAAACATTTACCAGTTGACATGTGTTTTTAATTAGGAGAAAGCAATAGCATGTAGAGTACAAAACACCAACTTTATGCCCTCGCGTCCTTCCCCTTGCTTCCCCTGTTCCTCGCTCAGCCTCCTTCTTCTTCTACCGCCCCCGGCTATCTTTCCTGCAGCCTTTCTTCAGTCTCCCATCCCCTCTCTCCCTCAGCTAGCTATAATTATTATTAAGTTTGCCTCAGACGGCACTGAACGCCTAACACGATGCAGACGACAGATATCCACATCCAAGTGTGGCTTTAGGCTACCTCGTCCCCCGCCGGTGGCCTCCAGCCCCCGTCAGCTCACTACGACAATAACCCTTCCGCGACCGAAAATATTTCGTTTTGTTAAAGTATTTTAGTAATACTCAACAAGTTACCATGGTATATGCCGATTGTATTATCCATATGCATAGATATAGCATTAAATAGGAAAAAAACAAGACAAGCGCCAGTGCAGCACACGGTAAGTTATTAGTAGCACAATATAGTGTTGCCGGCGTTATATTTGTATGAGGGGGGCCGAAGACCAACTATATAGTATCAAGAGCGTGTAAAGAAGGAATAATTCCTCTGGTGAGATATTGCGCATGCGCTATTACACACTAACGTAGCCAGATTGTGTACTGGCTGGTATACGCAAACGGGACCTTACATGCAAGGTCTTTCTCTTATTTCTTAAATAATGTCTACTGATGGAATGTTATCATATAAATCTATGCTAGGATAACTACTCTTCATTTTAAATGCATAATCTTTGCAAAATACGATTTCTTTCGGGAGATATTGCGCATGCGCCCGCACCGTGTTAGACGTGCAGAGCCGTCTGAGGCAAACTTTATAATATAGCTTGCTGAGGGAGAGAGGGGATGGGAGACTGAGGAAAGGCTTCAGGGAAGATAGCTGGGAACGGTAGAAGAAGAAGGAGGGTGCAGTGCCGTCTGAGAAAAACTTCATAATATAGCTTGCTGCGGGGGAGAGGGGATGGGAGACTGAGGAAAGGCTTCAGGGAAGATAGCTG